>NC_046168.1:27955728-28255728 GCF_011064425.1 Rattus rattus | reverse complement strand
AATGAACCAACACAATGTTCCTCCATGGCTTCTGCTTCAAATTATTTCTTCTGTTCCTCCCCTGACCTCCTTAAATGATGTGAACCAAAAGTCACATAAGCCATTTCCATACTCAAGTTATTATGTGAATGTCTCATCACAGCAAGAGAAAGAAAATTAGATGATGGAAAAAAAATCCTACTTCTTATAATAGAGAAGATGACCTGGAAATGCCCTTTATGCTAAAAAACTGAGACCCTCTTCTTTTCTCTGTTTCTTTTTAAAATATTTATTTACTTACTTACTTATTCATTTTACATCCCACTCACTGCCCGCTTCCTGTTACCTCTCCCACAATTCTTCCCCCATCTCCCTCCTCTTCTTCTCTGAGCAGGTGGTGGGCCTCCTGGGTATCTCCCCACCCTGGAACATCCAGTCCCTGAGAAAGGCCCTCCTATTAAAACATAAGTAATAGTTGTCACATACCTGTGGAATATGGATCAAGAGACAAAATTAATGGATAATTGAAAAAGAAATAGAAAATTTATTTATAAAAACTCACTTTACTCAGCCAGACAGTAGTGGTAGACACCTTTAAACCCAGTACTTGGGAGGCAGAAGCAGGTAGATCTCTATGAGTTCAAGGGCAGCCTACTCTACAGAGCTAGTTCCAGGAGAGCAAGGCATCACAGAGAAGGCTTGTCTTGAAAAACCAAAGCAAATCAAAAGAAACAAAACAAATAACAAAGCTTACTCTCATTTAGTTTTGACTGATGTGAAGTATATTTCAACCCAAAACCTCTTTGATTTCAAGGTTCAAATAAATATTAGCATTAGAAAGTTTAGACATCTTAGAATAGCACGTGGAAATGTCTGTGGCTGAATTCTCAGCTTCAGTTTTAAAATGGTTAAGCGGGGTTAGCAATCTCTTTCTTATAAGTTTTAGGTTCCTCTTGATAAGCATTCACACAGGTTAGCGATAGGTGCCATAGGCATTATTTTTCTTACCATATGTCATATATGGACTTCAGAAAATTCTAGGTAAAGGTGGGAACAGAGTGAATTTCTCAAGTCATATGTTCAAACCATGGGTCATAGGCAAAGCTTGGAGCTGTTTTTCACTTGGCCTTCATGCTGGCCTAGTGGATTGTGAATTATTGGTACTGTTGTGTGCATGAGGAATATGAAACTCAGAAAGGTTAAGTGACTGATTCAGGTTTATACATGACTGTCTGCCTACATTTCTGAAACTCATATATGACACGGTAAGGGAAGCAATGTCTGTTCTATCTACTTCTAACCTGATAAATGCATATCAATAGGAACATATATAGTCTGCCCAAGAAAATAAGATCTCTCTCCCTCTTTCTCTCCCCTCCCTTCCCCCTCCTTCCACCCTTCCCTCCCTTTCTCCCTCCTTCCCTTCAGCATCTAGACTTTGTACATTTACCCACTAAGCTACATCCCATACCTTTGGACTCTGTCTAAACAATGCTGCCCTTTTTCTACAAATGACATAATTGTCCTCTAGTAAAGTAAGTGTACAATTTTTATACCAGAACAACAAAGTCTATAGTTTTTTTATTTCTAGGATCTGCAGGCTCTCCACTATATTAACCTAAAGGGGTTCATTCACATTACAAAATAGTCTTTCAATGAGAATTCCTGTTAAAATGAGTTTTTCAAAATGCCTATCAACTCACAACACTATGGAGTATAAGGAAGTGCATGTCTGAAATCCCAGTGGCTGAGGCAATGGGATTCTGAGCTAAAGAATGAGTTCAGGTCTAGCCTGACCAATTTCATGAGACCTTGTCTCAAAATAGAAAGTAACAGCAAAGGTATGGGATGTAGCTTAGTGGGTGAATGTACAACTCTAGATGCTGAAGGGAAGGAGGGAGGGATGGAAGGAGGGGAGAGGCAGGAGGGGAGAAAGAGGGAGAGAGATCTTATTTTCTTGGACAGACTATATATGTTTTTCAGTGATGGGTCAACCTTGGCTAATTAGTAAGATGGGTCCATATAAACTGTGTATCATGTATTTACAGTTGGTAAAGAGCTACTATGAAGGAAAAGCAAAGATGGCTGTGAATATTATCATTCTCAAGCCCAGCAACCAGGCTGATCAATAATAAAGTCAATAACTTAAGATGACCAGAGTTCAGTCATAGTGAAATTCTTACTATGCCTATCCTTTAGGCAGTAAATGCAAAATAATAACATGATAATGAAATCAATACAATAGCCTCAAATATCTTTACTCCAATTCCATATATTAAATAATTTTAGACTTAAAAAAGAGCAGGAAAAACCATAGCATTCGACTTAGGACAAAGTCCTGGGGCATTAGCAAAAACCAATATTCATTATCCCTCACTGCGTCCCAATTGTTCATACTAATAGAGTTCTGCATCTCCCCTTGGTTGCTTCAGAGGAGACTGTTATAGCCAACCACTATGAGCACAGGTCTGTTGTGGCTTCCTGTGTGTGGACTACACTGTGCTCTTAATTTGTCTCTTTTAAGAATAAGTAGTTTGCAGACTTGTCAGAAAAACTTGAGTCCCAAGCCACAGATAACTCATTTCATATGCTCTAATCTCATTGATTTATTAATGCAGAAACCCAAATCCCTGAAAAGCCAACACATAATTGATTTTCTTTGCTCTCAAGTAATTAGAAAATAGTAAACTCCAAATTATTATTAAATTCTAAGTACATCATACTATAAACCACCACCTAAGCTTGTACTAAAATTCAGAATTAGGGGGAGTGTTGATGCATAATTAAGATGTTAAGAGTAGAGAGGAATCTATATAGAAAATTAAAGAAATAATCATAATTTAAAAGTATAATTATTTTTGAGGACCATAGAGTGAACCTAACATTTATACAGCAGTGAGGAAGAATGTGAACCTAAGGCTTTAAATACTAGTGCTTCTTACACATGGGTGAAAATTGCTATCAATGTCATCTCTACTACCAGCACAAGGACTTCAACTTTCTGAGTTCCTGTGTAGTCTGATGCAAAACTGACATATGTATAAATAGTTTTGAATGAGTAACAAAATGTTCCTGGTCATTATGTCAAATCACAGTCAGCCCAAACCCAGACCTTTGTGAATACATATTATATTTAAAAATCAGACTGCACAGTTGATCCTTTATAATCATCCAGTGATTAAGTAAGAAACAACAAGTTACTCCATGGGGATAATCTGAAGGAACACAGTAAGTTGTGATGAGCTTACATATCAGCTGAATTCATTATGCATTTGTTCCCTATCACAGTGTGTCTGTGTGTGTGCCTGTCACCATAAAGCTAGGACCCAGTTGCTTCAAACCCAGTGCTCATGATGATGCTGTATATACTTATTGTCATACTTTACTAAAGTAAAAAAAGCATACATTCTAAAAGTTAACCAAATAGCCCAGATTTCGGTTTGTACCACAGCCCTTAGAACCCAAAGTGGGCCCTCAGAGAGCTGGCCTCCCAGGAGCTCTCTCACTCCTAAGCTGACTTAGGAACCCACTTTCTTGACAGTGACTGTCCAAAGAGAGACTCTCCAGGAGTGCACAGGGCACAGGAACCATGGAGAGTCTGGGATAGGACCCTTCAGGTTTCCATTTGCACCCAGAGCTGAGGCCGTCCCACAGCCCTTCGGAACCAAAACCTGCCCTGAGAGAGCTCATTTCCCAGGAGTGCTCTGACTCCTAAGCCCACAGGTGGAACCCCACTTTCGCTCCACTGACTGTCGAAGAAGAGACGCACTGGGGGTGCTCAGGGAATGGGAGCAGTGGGGTGGCCTGGGACAGGACACTTCAGGCCTCCATCTGCATGCAGAGCTAAGGCTGCCTCACAGCACTCTGGACCGAAAACCTGCCCACAGAGAGCAGGTCTCACTGGAGAACTCTCAATCTTAAGATCACAGGCTCATAGGCCCACAGGAGGGACGAGGTCCAGTCAGATACAGCATGATCAATTAGCAATAGATAACCAGATGACTAGAAACAAGCACAAGAACCTAAGCAATAGAACCAAGACTACTTGGCATTATCAGAACCCAGTTCTCCTACCACAGCAAGTACTGGATATCCCAACACACTAGAAAAGCAAGATTTGGATTGAAAATCACATCTCATGATGATGATAGAGGACTTTAAGAAGGACATAAAAAAAACTCCCTTAAAGAAATGCAGGAGAACAAGTAAAAGCTCTTAAAGAGGAAACACAAAAATCCCTTAAACAGTTACAGGAAAACACAACCAAAGAGGCAAAAGAATTGAACAAACTATCCAGGTTCTAAAAGTGGAAATAGAAACAATCAAGAAGAGAGTCAACCCTGGAGATAGAAAACCTAGACAAGAGATCAGGAGTCATAGACGCAAGCATCACCAAGAGAATACAAGAGATAGAAGAGAGAATCTCAGGGGCAGAAGATACCATTGAAAACATTGACACAAGAGTCAAAGAAAATGCAAAATGCAAGAGCTCCTAACTCCAAACATCCAGGAAATTCAGGACCCAATGAGAATACCAAACCTAAGGATAATAAGTATAGAAGAGAGCAAAGATAACCAACTTAAAGGGACAGTAAATATTTTCAACAGAATTATAGAGGAAAATTCCCTAATTTAAAGAAAGAGATGCCCATGAACATACAAAAAGCCTACACAACTCTAAATAGATTGCACTAGAAAGGAAATCCCTCCTGTCACATAATAGTCAAAACACCAAATGCACAAAACAGAGAATATTAAAAGCAGTAAGGGGAAAAAGTCAAGTAACACATAAGGGCAGACCTATCAGAATTGCACCAGACTTCTCAACAGAGACTATGAAAGCCAGAAGATCCTGGACACGTTATACAGACCCTAAGAGAACACAAATGCCAGCCTAGGCTACTATATCCAGCAAAACTCTCAACTTCCATAGATGGAGAAACCAAGATATTCCATGACAAAACCAAATTTACACAATATGTTTCTACAAATCCCCTTTATAATAAAAGTCTTAGAAAGATCAGGAACTCAAGGCTCATACCTAAACATAGTGAAAGCAATGTATAGCAAACCAGTAGCCAACATCAAACTAAATGGAGAAAAACTTGAAGCAATCCCACTAAAATCAGGAACTAGATAAAGCTGTCCACTCTCTCCCTACCTATGAAATATAGTACCTGAAGGCCTAGCCAGAGCAAATAGACAACAAAAGGAGGTCAAAGGTATAGAAATTTGAAAGGAAGAAGTCAAAATATCACTATTTGCAGATGATATGATAGCATACTTAAGTGACCCCAAAATCCCACCAGAGAATTCCTTAACCTGATAAACTACTTCAACAACATGGCTGGATAAAAATTAACTCAAACAAATCAGTAGCCTTCCTCTACTCAAGGGATAAAAAGGCTGGGAAAAATATTAGGAAAACAACACCCTTAACAATAGTCAAAAATAATATAAAATACCTCGGTGTGACTAGAACAAATCAAGTCAAAGATCTGTGTGACAAGAACTTCAAGTCTCTGAGGAAAGAAATTGAAGAAGATCTCAGAAGATGGAAAGATCTCCCATGCTCATGGATGGGCAGGATTAATATTGTAAAATTGGCCATCTTGCTGAAAGCCATCTACAGATTCTGTACAATCCCCATCAAAATTCCAACTCAATTCTTCCAAAGAGTTAGAAAGAGCAATTTGCAAATTAATTTGGAATAATAAAAAACTGTAGAGAGCCTTAAGGGGCTACTTTTTTCTAACCCTGGGCAGGAATCTGAGCTTATCAGGACTGAAAAGAAAGAAGCCCAATGCGGGAATCTGGCTTTGGGCTTGGGCTCAGGAAATGGGACTTGATAAAGGACATTTACATTTGAGTTAATGGAAAGCTAAGAGCAGGCTCAGTGGAAGCTTGTGTCCTTTTGTCTTGGTCATTCTGGCGAGTCCTCCGAAAGTTGTTTACAGGATCTTGATTATCAACTTGCTTGTTCCTCTATTCAGAACTGAGCTTATCTTTCTACAGGACGTTGGTAAAGTGGTATAAAATCCGATTGGAAAATAAAACATCTGCCTCAGAACTGGCAGGAGTCATGTTAAATGTTGTCTAATTGTCTTTTTTCTTTTCAATCCTCACTCTTGACCTGGAGAACCTGTTGATTGACTGACCTGGCTTGGTCAAAAAAAAAACCAGGATAGTGAAAACTATCTCAACAATAAAAGAACTTCCAGGGGAATCACCATCCCTGACCTTAAACTGTATTACATAGCAATCATGATAAAAATTGGTACAGAGACAGTCAGGTAGTTCAATGGAATAGAATCGAAGACCCAGAATGAACCCACACACCTATGGTCACTTGATCTTGGTCACAAAGGAGATAAAACCATCCAATGTAAAAAAGACAGCATTTTCAACAAATGGTGAAGGTTCAACTGGAGGTCAGTATGTAAAAGAATGCAAATTGACCCATTCTTATCACCCTGTACAAAGCTCAAGTTCAAGTGGATCAAGGACCTTCACATTAAACCAGGTACACTGAAACTAGCAGAAGAGAAAGTGGGGAAGAGTCTTGAACGCATGGGCACAGGGAAAAATTACCTTAACAGAATACCAATGGCTTATGCTCCAAGATCAAGAATCGACAAGTGGGATCTCATAAAATTGCAAAGCTTCTGTAAGGCAAAGGATCCTATAAATAGGACAAAATGCAACCAAAGATTTGGAAAAGATCTTTACCAATCCTACATCTGATAGAGGGCTAATATCCAATATATACAAAGAACTCAAGAAGTTAGATCCCAGAGAATCAAATAATCCTATTAAAAATAGGGTACAGAGGGTAAAGAAAGGTTTCTCAACTGAGGAATATTGAATGGCTGAGAAGAACCTAAAGAAATGTTCAACATCCTTAGTCACCAGGGAAATGCAAATCAAAACAACCCTGAGATTCCACCTTATATCAGTCAGAATGGCTAAGATCAAAGACTCAGGTGACAAAAGTTGCTGGTGAGGATGTGGAGAAATAGAATCATTCCTCCATTGTTGGTGGGATTGCAAATTGATACAACCACTCTGGAAATCAGTCTGGTGGCTCCTCAGAAAATTGGATATAGTACTGCCTGAGGACCTAGTTATACCACTCCTGGCCAAACACTCAAAAGATTCTCCAACATATAACAAGGACACATGTTCCACTATGTTTATAGCAGCATTATTTATAATAGCCAGAAGTTGGAAAGAACCCAAATGTCCTTCAACAAAGGAATGGATACAGAAAATGTAGTACATTTACACAATGTAGTACTACTTGAAAGACCAGGAAAAATTCAGACCCCCTAACCAAAAGAATAGAGACAAAAATGTAGGTTAGCCAGTTCAGTGACTCTGTTCCAGGAACTTGACTGACCACAGAACTGATGATTACACCAGCTGGTTCAGCAACTCTGTTCCAGGAACTGGCTGACCATAAAAGTTAGATTAAAATCTTGAGAACAATCTTGAGAAACAGGGAGTTTCCCCTTGTGATTTTTCACTGGTATTCTCGACATTTTCCAATGACGCCTTCCCTACCTCCTTGGGTTGTGGTTTCTTCCTTTAAATATCCCTTCTCCCAGCTAATCGGGGTTGAACTCCTCGACCCCTGTGTGGGATACCAGTCTCGACCCCAGCACGCTGGTTCCTGTCATTCCTATCAATAAACCCATGTGATTACAGCAAAGGCGGTCTCTCGTGAGTTCTTGGGGGGGTCACGTCATCCCGAGACTTGAGTGAGAGCATCCCCTCGCCGGGGGCCTTTCATACTCACCTATTAAAAACAATGACTACATGAAATTTTTAGACAAATGGATGGAACTAGAAAATATCATCCTGAGTGAGGTAAAAAGAACACACGTGGCATGTTCTCACTGGTAAGTGGATGTTAGCTCAAAACCGGGAATACTCACGAAACAATAAACAGACCATATAAAGTTCAAGCAGAAGGAAGACCCAAATGTGGTTGATTTAGTCCTTCTTAGAAAGGGGAGGTTGGAAGAGGGGTGTGGGGAGGGGGAATACCCTTATAGAAAAAGGGGAGGGGGAGGGGATAGGGGATAGGGGCCTTATGGACAGGAAACCAGGAAAGGGAATATCATTTGAAACGTAAATAAAAAATATTCAATAACACAAACACACACACACACACAATTGCAAACTCAAGTCAAAATTTAAAAAAGGGAGAACAAAATATTCATAGGAGGAAATATAGGGACAAAGAGAGCAGGGACTGAAGAAAAAGGTATCAAGGGTCTGCCCCACCTGGGGATCCATACTATATGCAGTCACCAAACCCAGGCACTATTACAGATGCCAAGAAGTGTTTGCTGACAGGAGCTTGATATTGATGTCTCTTGAGAGGACTCTGCCTGAGCATGACAAATACAAATGAGGATGATTGTAGCTAACCATTGGACTGAGCACCCGGATCCCCAATGGAGGAGTTAGAGAAAGGACTGAAGGGGTTTGCAATCCATAGGAAGAGCAACAATATCAACCAACCAGACACCCCCACCCCAGAGCTCCCAGGGACTAAATTACCAACCATTGAGTACACATGGAGGGACCCATGGCTCTAGCCACATATGTAGCAGAGAATGGCATTGTCTGGCATCCATAGGAGGATTAGCCCTTGGTACTGTGAAGGCTTGTTTGCCAGTGTAAGGGAATGTCAGGAAGTTGAGGTGGGAGTGGGTGGGTGGGTAGATGGGTGGGAGTGGGAGCATCCTCATAGAAGCAGGGAGAGGGGGGATAACATTTTCAATGTAAATACACAAAATATCCCTTAAAACATGATAAATAATAAATAAGACTGAATATATATAGATATTAACAAATGTAGATTATAGCAGAGGAAAGAATACTGAAATACAATGTATAAGGTAAAAGTTTAGAAATATTATAAAGTGATATGTCATATAATTTCTCTTGACATTGTTTACTCATTTGTTTGATCATCAACTATTATGTCAGCAATGGAACAGAGACTTTTGTCATCCTTTAAAAATGTTTTAATTGTCTTATTATACAAGTTTGGGAAGCACCATTCATGTTATGGTCTGTGTGAATAGCCCTCTGGAATTTTTGAAATATTACAAAATTGTGGACATGGGTCCTATTCTGATAGATTGTTATACCAATTTAAAAACCAACAAACCTCTTTATCTCTTAATAAATATATTTCTTAAACAAATATTGAGAGAAGTTGACATTTATCTCCCTGTGTTTATCTGACTTAGAAATGAAATTCAAAAATGGAGAACCCTGCCAAGAACCTCTTTCAGATGTGGCTTCTGTTGTTCTCAGAAAAGGAGGAATGTGAGGTTAGAATCATAATGGATTCAGATTAACATCAATGGCTTTTAACTGGAGACCAGTTATTTGCCTATTGAAACATAGCCTGTTGGAAACTATCAAACAGAAATGCAAATAGGTCTTGTTGGATGGATGTGGGGATTAAATGAGATAATAAATATGAACCTGGGAAAATAAAAAAGTGATAAACATTGATGACAATGGTTTTAGATAATAAAAATGACAATAATGTATAAAAATTTAAGCACATAATTTAATTATTATGAAAAAACCTGTACTGATTTGCAGATACTTTTATTAGAATTAATCTGAGAAGCTCTTGTATCTTTAATATCATTAAGGGCTTTTTATTATTAAATTTGTTCTTTCATGTATGCTATGTATTTTGGTCTCTGTCCTTCCTACCTTCTCTCATTTCCTAGCTGACCCTCCACTTCTTCCTAAATTTCTTTCTTTTATTTATAGTTTTAGTTTTATTTAGTGTATCATAGAGTGTACGGTCCTGAGTTTAGAACTAAGCATCCTAGTCTGTATACAACTGAGTATCATGCTTCTGCCTCTGCCAGAGTCATCGGGTAGATCAGCAGTGGTGTAATGGAGCCCTGTCAGTCCTCTCCATCCCCTAAAGTGTAACCATGAGAAAGACTTGATTTCTGTGAACTTTACTCATCTGTCCTGCTGCTGTGAGTTTATGGATGCCATGTTCTTGGCTGCTTAGATGATCACATTCTGAGACCCTCTCCTTATTCTCCGCCTCTTATTTTTTTCCATTTTTTTTCTTCCCCAGTATTCCCTGAGCCTTAAGGAAGAATGAATTTTTTTGTCTTGAGCCTCTCCTTCATTGGTCCTTTATTCCTGTGTCATGTTCAGCCACATTTCTTTACATTGTCTTGATTCTCTGCAAGAAGTTTTTTTGTGTATGGATGAGAGTAGCGTCTGTGTGGTCCAAGAAGTGTCCTGAATACTAAGTGAGTTTTAAAGTCAATTGAAGGAGAACATAGCACATCATAGAGCACATTGTACAAAGGCTCTGGAAATTTTATCAGGTTATTTTCAAAACTGAAAATAAAACAATGGCTATGATTTTTCCCTGTTTGATAATTCAGTCTACTTTGGCCCAGTAACACAAATTATTGGGAACTGAGCAGTCTTAATGATGAGACTACGCATCATATTATATTTCCATTTCTGCTCCATGCTAGACAGTGAGTTTTCAGTGGAAAAGTCCAGCTAATGTGGATGGATGGTGGAGAATCCCATTTGCAACTTATCATTTGTGCTTCTGCTTATAAAATGTAGTGTTGTTCATTAATAATATTTAACAGGTTCCTTAGCAACTTAACATCACCTCAAAATTTGATAGAGAGATGTGTGTATCTGTTGTTGTAAAAATATAAAAATAAAAAAGAGTAGTTGTCTTTTATCCCGCTAGGTCCACACAGCAGTGCCCAAGATATCTGCTAGATATCTTGGTGGAAACACATCCCCACTCCTCAGCGACCCACTGTCTCTTGCCACCACACACTTTCCTACACTCAAACTCTCACATAAAAGAACACACAACACAATAATCTTTGACCCAATTGGTAGGATATAATTGCCCACTTAAACATACAAAGCCCGGCACCATCCATCCCTTAGGAACATTGATAACAACCTGTAAATACACAGAGCAGAATCTTAACATCATCTGCCATGGCTTCTCCCCTCTCTCTCTCCTCTGTCCTGTCTCTTCCTCTCTCTCCTAGTCTCCTCCTCCTCCTTCAAACTTCTCTTCCTCCCATCCTTCTTTCTCCTCCAATGACAGACCTCCTTCTATCCTGTACCTGCCCCTCACCTGTACTTTACAAATTCAATGGGGAGGTGGTCCTGGTGACGTCATCTGACTTCTGAGTATGTGACTAGGTGGCTGTCCTTGGGGCAGTGGAATTAGCATCAAAATACAGATAACTTCAGGACAAACCACAATATGTATCTTTAGTCACACTAAACTATTGGTGTTTCTTTGTATAAGACTAAGACACACTCAGATGGAACTCTGAGTTTTTCCCTGATAGAAGTTGCCACAATAGTAATATTTGTATAATCATCTGATCCTATGCATGAAATTCAAAGATGTACTGGAAAACACACACATACACACATTGTACCATATATATATATATGTATATATATGATTATGTATATAAACCTACATAAAATCACAATAACATAATCAGTATGCTAAAATCCAGTGCATATTACACACACACACACACACACACACACACACACACACACACACACTTACTTCATGGTTCTCTTTCTGCTGTCAAGGCCTATTATTCTTCACATACACAATGTTATCTCTTTTTACAAATGAGATGATGATAATGTAACAAGGTTAAGTGAATTGTACTACTTTTAACCCAATATTGAAACACAGATTTTTTAGTCTCCAGGGTTTGCAGTCTCTTCATTGCATTAACATCTAATCGCATCATCATTATCTAATAAGATATAATGTGACATAATAATGGTACATACATAGGACCTTGAATTTTTAAAGATTTAATTTCTTTTTATATACTTGTATACACATGTGTCTGCATGCATGTACATATGTATTTAGAAGCCAGAATAGGCTGCCTGATCCTTGGCTTGACATGGGTGCTGGGAATCAAACTTGGGTACTCTACAAGAGCAACAAACATTCTTTACTGCTCTGCTGTCTCTTCAGCCCCTTGCCACTGGATTCTAAAGTATTTAGTGCTTATCTGGAACACTATGGAGTAGAGTACAGTAACTATTAGCTTCTATAAAGTGTTAGAATTTGTCTTTGAAAGCAGAATCCCAGTCATACTAATGTAGTGATTAAATGTGTTTGTCCTCCACTAAGAATGTATGTCTATTGGGGGAAAAACTTAGATAACCTGTGGCATCTCAGGATGCCTGAACAGTTGAGCTTTAAATGCACCTTCTCTATTCTATCACAGCCAGGAGAAAAGTGAAGCATAGGAAAGGTGAATGGTTGTGTGTGTGTGTGTGTGTGTGTGTGTGTGTGTGTGTGTGTCTGTAATAGGGTGGTAGAAACAGTACCAGGGCCTACAGTGTGCTTGGCCCATGCTTGGTTGCAGCATTCTGGGCCTTTCTGGTCTGCTTCCCTTTACACATTGTCCTGCCCTTCTCTGCTGACATCCACCCCTGAACAAGCTGCACCACTCTCCCTTCAAGTTAGATATGGAGGTTCTAGGCCCAGGTGCACCCTTTCTCCAAAAACTTCTAAAGCCCAAAGGAGATGAGTGAGGATGGGAATCTGCAAATAGCCGAGATTACGGACTACAAAGATGTGAGATCAAAGAATGGATCCTTTGAGGGGAGTTTACCAGAATCAAATTCATCCCAGATATGATCCTTTATAATCAATACACATTGATGATTTGTCCTGGGCTTTTTATGATTGTATAGATCCCTTTGGTGAGTTAATCTAGGTGGCCTTTTCTGTTATGGATTTCTTTCAAACATTAACAGTTGCTCATTAACAGACTTCAAGGCTATTAGTTTATTGTGACCACTGGCCAGACCATGAGAATGCATTTTCCTTTTATCTCACACAGCTGTTATGAGGATATCATGAAGGAAGAGGCATACTACCATATCTTCACCATCCTGAACAAAAGATGAGTAGAACATGTGTTCATACTTCACAACTCAGTATTATGTGATTGAAGGGATGAGAACTCAACTTGTTTTAATAATTGAGAGTTGCTCACTCTATGAAATGCCCGTTAACCAATATAATGTGATGTTTCGAATATTCTATCAGACTGAGCAAGCATTGCCATGCTTTAATTATTTCTCTGTTTTTGTGGTTCCAGGAGCTTCTTCTACTAGGCAAGCGCCTCATACTGAGAAAAAGACACAGCCATCTTGTCACCTTTTATTTTGTGGCATGGTCTCATTAAGTCAAACAGACAGCTGATGAATTTATAGCTCTCCTTCTCTGTCTCCAGAGTAGATGAGATTACAGGAGTAGCACCAGGCCCAGCCACTGCTATTATATTCAAAAGCTATAATTGGTACTCATGCATACGCTCACCACTAAAATCAATGCACTGGGAACAAGGCTCTAGTATTCAGCAAAATTACATAGAAGGGACATTCCACATCCTTCCACAAGTTCTTTAAATGGCAGAAATTTAGGTGAACAACTTCAAGTGTGTAGTCTGAGAATTGCCATGATTTGTCACAGTCTGTCACAGGATGTAGTCCAATTGATTTGTGGACAATATCTCCCTTGTTCTTTGAACTCATGGATAAAGGTTCCTTCCCTGTTTTTCATAGATAGACAATGATATCAGAAGTTGTTGCTTTTGTTTTCTGGGTGAGAAATAAATCAGGTTTAATGAAGACCCATGCCTCAGAGTACTAGAAAAATTAAATTTTGTTCAGGCAAGATATGCTACTGGGAGACATTAACTCAGTGTATAAGGGATGCTTCTTGGAACACGTCATTAAGGTAATTCCCACACTACAATGATTACTGACTCAGGGCACACCTCTCCACTTTAAGCAGCATCTTTGGCTAAGCTACAGGATTTTATGGTTTATTTGTTTTGAAAAGGTATGATTGATGGTACTATAGAGAGATGCACTTTCTATAAACTTTCAAATCAAATCTTTTAAGCTGAAGTGAAGACAAGGTGCCAAATAACCAACCTAACTGCGACACAAAGTTACATTTCATGGATAATTGGAAACATGCATGGCATCCTTTATTTTTCTCTTTCAGACAGGGTATTTTAACAGGCTGGCTTCAAACTTGATACGAGCGCAGAATGACCTTGAATTTCTGACCTTCTTACCTCTACCTCCTGGATAGATCAATAGTTCTGGTTTGGCAGGTAGACCTGAGTGTGGCTGAGATACATACAGATCAGAGCTTCGAACAAGAAGAGCTGCTGAGATGGGAGACTGTAAGAGAATGGTCTCCTTCGCATGGGCCCAGCACATCGTTCTGGTTGGTCTTGACTAATGCTGTCCAAAGTTGCATTTACCAGACTATTTCTGGTTCTTCTTTAGGAAAGATTAATGACATGCCTATTTCAGCATTTGAAAGATCGAGATAGGAGGGTGAGCAGCTCAAGGTCATCCTGCCTTCCATATAAAATGTGTGCCATCACATTTTGTTTGTGTAGAGCCTTATAAATCCTAGGAAGACAACCTGGCAGCTGAGATATATCCTCAGCCCTGGTGGACTTCTTTGCTATGTGTTTCTTTTCTTCATGCAAAGTAAATGAAATTTATTCCATATTTGTGTCTTGGGAAGGAGGAGGTCTGGTTACTTTCTGACCCATCACAGGTATTGGGACAGTATTTGTGAAATATATATATAAAAGCTCATAGGTCTTTGCAGAGGAGTGCCTTTCTGGTGGTGGTTCCTGAGAATGGGGCTTCATAGCTTCTTTTCAGGATTCTGTTTGTCCTCTTTTCTTTCCACTTTCCTTGGCTTGTTTGTTTGTTTGTTTGTTTATAACATGTGAAAAGGTGACGATACTTGAGACCTTAATAAAACAAACACATGCTTCGAGGAAAACTAAAATGGCTGCCGCTCTTCAGCTTCCCCAAGTCTGTATGACAGAGAACATAACACTCTAGGAATGTCAGTTGCCTCTTTCCGCTGAAACTATTGTATGTTTTTTTTTTTTTAAAGAAGAATAGAAACCTCATTTTCCTTATTCAGTTCCCACACCTTGCCTTCTCAGAGGGAAGGTCACTCTGTCTTTGACAGATCAGCTCAAGAACTCTGTGAGATGATAGGAAGCCTCCTAGTAATGTAATGGGAGAAAGCAAACTGACTGGGAGAAAAGCAGTTCAGGCTGCTTGCCGGGGAATGGAGTACACTGAAAGCCGGGAGAGCATTGCATTCTGGGAGTACACTGCATGCTGGGACATGCTGAAGGTTTAGCCTCTGAGAAGCTCTCACTAAGCACAGGAACATAGGAGCATGAGAAGATAAGGAGCAGGGGAGACACTATTGAGAAGTCTTGGTACCACAATGCGTCACACCACTTCTTTTTCTTCAGGAGATCCAATTCTGTACTGAAGTCTGTTCTGTTTCCTGCCACTAATCCTTTCAATACGATGCTCTGTAAAACGTGTATACTGTACAGGTCTACACTGATACTTTTAACCGGTTTGATTGCTTCAGCACACCTGTTCATATAAACTGAGTGCTCAACAAAGGGATGAACACCTTAGAGTGAGACAGCAAGGAACTCAGACACATGTGATATTCAAACCTTACTTGAAAAGACAGAAATTATATGACACAAACATTTTTCTTTTTTGACTTTGACAAAATCCCCTGTCAATAGCTGCAAATATTTTGTAAATCTAGCAATTTTGTGTGACATGAATGAATTCGAGTTATCAAAAGATGGGACCCCATGATTGAGGGAATGTAGCTCAATTTGTAATGTGCTTGTCTGGCATACAAAAGATCCTAAGGTTGAAGTCTCAGTGTCACATAAAAAGGGTATGGTAGCACATAACTGCAATTCAGCACTGAAGGGTAGAGGCAGGAGGATCTGAACTGCACAGAGGGTTTGAGGTCAGCTTGGGCAGTCCAAGAACCAAAAAATCAAAGGGGGCGGGGGAGGGTAAGAAACTGAAAGAATGATAGACAGAAAAAGACTAATCTATCTATCTCCCTATCTATCTATCTATCTATCTATCTATCTATCTATCTATCTATCTATCTATCTACCTACCTACCTACCTACCTACCTACCTATCTATCAAGACAGAGAAAGATAGAGGGAAGGAGAGAGGGAAGGATAGACATATCTCGTTTGAATGTCATAACTGAATCTGGAAACTTTTCTGTCCCTTTCTGAAGAAGTAAGCTCTTTTACTCATGAAACAAATGTAAATAAATACATTTTATGTTTGAGGAAAAATTTAACTTCTCTAGCTAGAGGGCCAAATGGATTCTTTAAATATTCTATGAGTAGGAAGCACAGGAAGATGCTATTCTTTATAACTGGCTAGACTCCTCATCCAGAGCAGTGAGGACTGAACTGTGTGCTTTGTTTCTTTTCTTTTCTTTTCTTTTCTTCTTTGTTTTGTTTTGTTTTATTTTTGTTTTTGTTTTTGTTTCTCTTTTCCCCTGAGAAAAAGCAGTTCCATGTCAGTGCAGTTAGCTATGCCCAAAACATATACATCTTTGGCTAAGGGTTGTTCTCTTCCTGTCATAAGGGTTAACTCCATTTGTAACTAAACTTTAATTCTGGTAACAGCTTTATTGGACTTGGATAGATCAGTCACTATCTGAGCCAGTTGGTTCCATTTTGCTATTTGTTTTAGGATTCCAAAACAAACAAACAAACAAACAAAAAACAAAACAAAACAACCCTCCACCCCGCAAAACCTCATTTGTGATTCAAATAAAACATGTTTACAACTTACTTACTATAGTTCTTCCTTAGCTAGACTTTGTCCCTATGATCATAGGGATCTTATATTCTCAAAAACTCTGTTTAATATTTGTTTAATATTTATAGTTCACCTTTTTGACTAATGGCAAAAAGTAAGGATAAGACATAAATTAAAGAACAGCACATTTATATAACTCTTTTATATGCAAAGATTATGTCAAAACCAGAAAATATATAATATGACATTTTACATTTTGATAAATTCGATGGCCAGTAATTGCCAATTATACATAAAACTGACAAATTAATTTGCCTACTCTAAACCTATTTCCATAAAAATAACATTTTACTTACTTAAATATTCCTCAGTATAACTAAGAGCCAACATTAAAAACTGAATAAGTGGGAGGGCACAGATGTATGGATGCACACAGAAGGCAGAGATGGTGAGCTGTTGCAAAAGAGGCAGTTGACCCTGTAGAATACTGGAGTGGCAATAGAAAGATGATAATTATCCAGAAGGCACAGATAAAGTATACAAATTAACAAAATCAGAAATGAAAAGGGAGATATAACAATAGAATGTGAAGAAATTCAGAAAATCATCAGATCCTACTACAAAAGCCTATATTCAAGAAAACTGGAAAATATGGATGAAATGAATAATTTTCTAGACAGATACTAGGTATCAAAGTTAAATCAGGATCAGATAAACCATCTAAACAGTCCCACAACTCCTAAAGAAATAAAAGCAGTTATTAAAAGTCTCCCAACCAAAAAAAGGCCCAGAACCAGATGGGTTTAGTACAGAATTGTATCAGATGTTCAAAGAAGACCTCATACCAATACTGTCCAAACTATTCCAAAAATAGAAACAGAAGGAACACTATCAAATTCCTTCTATGAAGCCACAATTATGCTTATACCTAAAGCACACAATGACCCAACAAAGAAAGAGAACTTCAGACCAATTTCCCTTATGAATATCAACACAAAAATACTCAACAAAAATCTTGCAAACTGAATCCAAATAAATGATCACCCATCATGAATCAAGTAGGCTTCATCCCAGGGATGCAGGGATGTTTTAATATATGGAAATCCATCAACATAATCCACAAACTCAAAGGAAAAAAAATCACATGATCATATCATTAGATGCTGAGAAAACACTTAACAACATTCAACACCCCTTCATGTTAAAAGTCCTGGAAAGATACGGAATTCAAGGCCCTTACCTAAACATAGTAACAGCAATATACAGCAAACCAGTAGTACACATCAAACTAAATGGAGAGAAACTTAAAGCAATCCCACTAAAATCAAGGAGTAGAAAAGGCTGCCCACTCTCTCCCTACTTATTCAATACAATACTCAAAGTTCTAGCCAGAGCGATCAGACAATTAAAGGAGGTCAGAAGGATACAAATTGGAAAGGAAGAAGTCAAAATATCACTATTTGCAGAAGATATAATAGTATACTTAAGCGATCCCAAAAGTTCCACCAGAGAACTACTAAACCTGGTAAACAACTTCAGCAAGAAGACTGACTGGGTATAAAATCAACTCAAACAAATAAGTAGCCTTCCTCTACTCAAAGGATAAACAGGCTGAAAAAAAATTAGGGAAATGATACCCTTCACAATAGTCCCCAGTAACATAAAATACCTTGGAATGACTCTTACCAAGCAAGGGAAAGATCTGTATGACAAGAATTTCAAGTTTCTGAAGAAAGGAATTAAAGAAGATCTCAGAAGATAGAAAGAGTTCCCATGCTCGTGGATTGGCAGGATTAATATTGTAAAACTGGCCACATTGCCAAAAGCAATTTACAGATTCAATGCAATCCCCATCAAAATTCCAACTCAAATCTTCATAGAGTTAGAAAGAGCAATTTGCAAATTCATTTGGAATAACAAAAAACCCAGGAATGCAAAAATTATTCTCAACAATAAAAGAACTTCTGGGAGAATCACCATCCCTGACCTCAAGCAGTATTACAGAGCAATAGTGATAAAACTGTATGGTATTGGTACAGAGACAAGCAGGTAGATCAGTGGAATAGAACTGAAGACCCAGAAATGAACCCACACACATATGGTCATTTGATCTTTGACAAAGTAGCTAAAACCATCCGGTGGAAAAAAGATCACATTTTCAACAAATGGTGTTGGCTTAACTAGAGTTCAGCATGTAGAAGAACACAAATTGACCCATTCTTATCTCCTAGTACAAAGCTTATGTCCAAGTGGATCAAGGACCTCCACATCAAACCAGATACACTCAAACTAATAGAGGAAAAATTGGGGAAGAGTCGATCACATGGGCACAGGGAAAAGATCCTGAACAAAACATCAATGGCTTATGTTCTAAGATCAAGAATCGACAAGTGGGACCTCTAAAAACTGCAACACTTCTGTAAGGCAAAAGAGACTGTCATTAGGACAAAAGGGCAACCAACAGATTGGGAAAATATGTTTACTAATCCTACATCTGATAGAGGTCTAATATCCAATATATACAAAGAACTCAAGAGAATCAAATAACCCTATTTAAAAATGGGGTACAGAGCTAAACATAGAATTCTCAACTGAGGAATATCCAATGACTGTGTATTCCACCTCATACCAGTCAGTATGGCTAAGATCAAAAACTCAGGTGACAGCAGATGCTGATGAGGATGTGGAGAAAGAGGAACACTCCTCCATATGTTCATAGCTGTCTTATGTATAATAGCCAGAAACTGGAAAGAACCCAGAAACTGGAAAGAACCCTTCAACAGAGGAATGGACAGAGAAAATGTGGTACATCTACACAGTAGAATACTACTCAACTATCAAAAACAATAGCATTATGAAATCCATAGGCGAATGAATGTAACTATAAAATATCATCCTGTGTGAGGTAACCCAATCACAAAATAACACAGATTGTATGCTCTCACTGATAAGGGGTTATTAGCCCAAAGGCTCAAATTACTCAAGATACAATACACACATGAAGCTCAAGAAGATGGACGACCAAAGAGCAGATGCTTTGGTCCTCCTTAAAAGGGGGAACAAAAATATTTGTAGGAGGGGATATGGAAACAAAGTTTGGAGCAGAGACTGAAGGAATGGTCATTCAGGGTCAGGCCCATCTGGGGATCTAGCCCATATATATATATATATATATATATATATATATATATATATATACACACATACATACATATATATCCACCAAAACTAGACAATATTGATGAAGTCAAGAAGTGCATGCTGATAGGATCCTGATATAGCTGTCTCCTGAGAGGCTCAGCCAGAGCATGACAAATACAGAGACGAATGCTAGCAGCAAACCATTGAACTGAGAATGGTGTCCTTCTTGGAGGAATTAGAGAAAGGATTGGAGGAACTTAAGGGACTTGCAACCCCATAAGAACAAGAATACCAACCAACTAGAGCTCCCAGGGACTAAACCACTACCCAAAGACAGACCATGGAAAGACCCATGGCTCCAACTGCATATGTAGCAGAGGATGGCCTTATTAGGCACCAATGGAAGAGAAGCCCTTGACCCTGCCAAGGCTGGACGCCCCCCTTACAGTGTAGGCAATGTCAGGGCAGGAAGGGGAGTGTTTAAGGAGGGGTAACACCCTCACAGAAGAAGGGGGTGGGTGCATGGAATAGGAGACCCATGGACAGAAATATGGAAAAGGGAATAGCATTTGAAATGTTACTTAAACATATCCAATAAAAAACAGAAAAACAAAAGAGGAGTTTGTTCATATTAGGTCATTGATACATCTCCATGGTGATCTATATCTGGTGAGACTGAGTTTGATTAAGACTTTTCTAAACTTCTGAAGTGTCCCTAGGCCAGACCATTAGGTTCTGTGTCTTAGTCATTTACATGCTACTAAGCTAATCCTCCTCCTCCTCCTCCTCCTCCTCCCATCATCATCATCATCATCATCATCATCATCATCACCACCACCACCACCACCACCACCACCACCACCACCACCACCACCATCATCATCATCATCATCATCATCATTATTTGTACTTCAGAGTCTGGAACTTCAGGCAAGAACTATTCTTTTCTTCAAAGCCAGGTCCCAAAACTCCCCTTAGCATTTACCCAGCCTGCCTGAGCCACTGTAGGAACTGAAGCAAGAGTACAGACCCTTGGCAGCCACTCCCAATAGTATTTTCACTTCCTGAGCTCCACCTCTTATAGGTTCCATAACCTCCCCAAAGGGCAGGTTCAAAAATGTGAGCTTGTGAGGAAATATTTCTCATTCAAACCACAAAAACATCTTGGTGGTTCTCGGGCTGACCAGGAGTCATTAGGTCAGGTAAAGAGTTTCCCTTGCGCTGGCACAGACTGTGGTGCTGTTTGGATGTCATTTCATCTTCCCAGTTTTACATCAGACGAGAAGGCTCACATTGAGAATTTTCTAATGCCCCATTGTTTAAGAGCCAATCGACTTACTGTGAGTTAAACATTCTCTGGAATTGCTCAGATAGTGGAAAAGTTTGGCTGGCATGAAATACCCTGAAACTAGGAGGGAGATATTAATCGATTTCAAGTGTCTGTGATTTCCTTTGTTCATTGAGCAGTGCTGGAGCATTTTTATGTCATCACACAGAACATTCTAGAGAGAGCCATGGCTTCTTTCTTGTCATTTCAGTGTAGACCTCGGAGCTGCCTTTAGGAGACTCTCGCAGCTGCTTTACGCTGCTAGTGTGCAGTGTCCGAGGGAACAATGATAGCCAACAGCACTTGCAGATTCTCTGCCACTCATGTTTCTGCTGCACGGTCTGATTGTACTTAACTTTTGCATCCATGTTATGAATCAGAATTCTTTCCTATGAATTCTGCAAGTTTTCTAGTTTTTAAGAGTCATGTCTTCCTCCTCTTTTATTAAACATCTGCTAATCGTTTATGCACCCAGACACCCAGAAATTGGTTGCTCCCCAAAATCCAGTTGATCTACTAAGTGAATCTACTAAAACCTTACTAGACTTGAGAGCTCTTGTAATGGTTTTACACCTCTACCTGTTCAGTCTCCCTAGCGCTTCTGGAATCCCAGCTGGGGTGCAGAACAGTGGTGGAGTGCTTGCTGGTGCACACGAGACTTTGGGCTTAGTAAACCCATACATCTCTCTATTAGGTGTTTTACTGAGCACAGTCTCTGAGTTCTTTGCTTTATTAAAATCATCAGTTAAGTCAAAGTTGTTTAAGACTATTGAATATAAAGTGATACTGACAGGTGTATTATTTCATAGAAATAAGCAAATTAGTTTTGTTTAGTAAGAATAAGTATTTAAATTATATGTGAATATTATATTAAATGTTTCATATTAACAAAGGTTTATATGATAAATACTGACAGTATTTTATATGATAAATAAAGTCTTTTAAAAATAGTCTTTTTAAAGACATACAGTTTACATTACATACTTATAAATATTGGAAGCTAGATTAAGGAAAGGAAGAATGAAAAGAAAAATGTATCTAAATATAAATGTTAATTTTTTGTTCTAAATCATACTTTTCTTTTTCAAGATAATGTGATTTTAACCTTTTTACTGGAGACATTTGCATAGTGGTGAAGAGTTGTTGTAGCTATGCAGAGGGAAAAGAATTGTCAGTATTTGTCTTACCCACTCAAAACAACAATTGTCGGTGACGATTATAACTAAGGTGTATCTACTCTTTATTAACGGAATTTGTTTGTAACTGGCACTCAAGAACATACAAGCTAGACACTCTAAGAGGATGGTGGGTGATATTGCCACACATGTCTACACCGATTTACAGAAATTTACAAAAAAACCAAAACTTTCAAATAGCTTTGAGAGTTTTCACTTTCTTTTCTGTGGCTGTGCCTGAGCAACTGAGGGAATGAAGGGTTTATTTGGGCTTCTGGTTGCTGGGGAATGAAGTCCATCACAGGAAGAAGACGTGGATTCAGTACAGAAAAGCAGGATACCAGGAGCGACGAGATGGCTCATCGCGTTCTCACCACAGAGCGAGCAGAGAGAATTCAGAGCAGGAAACAGGGTGAGGTTGCAAACTCCCAAAGTTATTCCCAGTCTCATACTTCATCTAGCAAGACCCATCATCCCGTCCCCCAAGAGCTTCAATAACTCCCTCAAACAGCATCCCCAGCCAGGGGCCAAGGGCCCACATATGGGAGCCTATGGAGGACAATTCTCCTTCACATCCACACGCATACCTTATTGATAACTATTGCCAGCTCGTTGCCCTACTTTCCAATGCCATACCCAGATCTAAATCCTATCCAACCACAATGAAGCACACAGTGGGCACCTTTCTCCAATTCTCTCCGTCCTCCAGCTTCTGTCGATCTCCCTATTTACCATTTCACTCTCACTTTCCGTGCAGTGTTCCGTATTTTACAAAGGTTTTATTGTGAAGTTTTATTTTATCCTTTTGAGTGTCTGGATGTATGTGTATCACATTTACAGTGCCCTTGGAGCCCAGAAGATGGCGTAGATCCACTGGGACTGGAGTTACAGATGGTCCTGAGTGCTGATAATAGAACCTGGGTCCTCTGGAAGAGCAGCCGGTGCTTTAAACTGCTGAGCCCTCCCTCAAGGTCCAGCAGTTAACTTCTTAAATTCCACTTGTGAGATTACTAGGTGCTTGCCATTCTCTACCGGGCTAGTTTAGGTTTACATAATGAATTTGTTCCATCCATGTTGTTACAAATATCCATCTTTTATTCTTTTTCATTGCCAAATAGTATTCCCTTTTGCACATATGCCACCCATTCCTTATGTAACCAACAACTGATGGGCATTTAGGTTTTTTCCATTTCATGCCTGTTATGAATACAATTGCATTGAACATGCTAGTGCAGGTATATCTTGGATAAGTTGATTTCATTTCTGAATATATATCTATCAATGTTATTTTGTGATACTAACTCACTATTTTTCATTGTAGTCTTAATTTAAAGTAGTGAAAAGGTATAGAGATGTTTTATTTTTATCTTAAATTTAAGATAAAAGATTATACAGAATTGGCTTTCTTATAACTATTGTCCTTCTTTTTTTTAATCTATACTCTTTACTGCACAGGACTAGGGTAGCATGAATTCATGGACTTCCTCAAACGCCACATTTTCATGGTAGTCACAATAACTGCGTATGGCAGGGGCCACATAGAGGTCTTTAGTTGCATCTGTGATTAGATATTGGTAGTGTTTCTAGAAAGACCCACTGCACAGCAAAGCTCATGTAACAGAAGCATGTGCGAGCAAACGGAAGTATCAAGAATTGGTGCTCATGCCCAGGTATCCTCCAGGGGCCAGGACAATGGATCACTTAAGCACCTTCTTAACCACTGCATGTTTCTTCCTGCGTGTTGGTTCTTAGGGATCGCTCCTGCTTGTCCCTGGGAAGTGGCACTTTTCCTAATCTTAAGAAGCTTGCATTATTGCTGTTCAGGTCTGCCTTGATTTGGGGTGCAAGCATTATAGGTATCTTGAACCAAGGCAGCGGCAAGCATGAGACCATGCTGGGGACTGTGAAGAGGACTCCGACTTACTTGTGTTTTATACAACTGAGTAGCTCAAGGATAGTCAGGACAGCTTGCTCCTTCCAAGGGAGCACACGACCAGTGTGCATCCTGCCTCTTCCAGTGCCAGACCTAATTGGGGCCGATGCCAGCTGCTCGACTCCCATCACACTGTGTGCGAGCCGGTTTCATCACAGTCTGCTCATTTGTCTGACAGCAGCTCCCGGTGAAGTTCAAAATTGGTTCTGACAATTTGGTTTTTTAACCTCAAGGCTATGTCCCAGTTACCTAGGTGAGTTTGACAATTTGATATTTCTCTTCATAATCAGGGATAGGTTAGGACAGTTGGCCTCCGAGCCATTGCTCCTTGGAGAGGAGTTAGATCTCCATGTCTTACCATTAGAGGGGGCAGGGAGGAAGTCCAGTTTTCTTTATTTAGGTAGAAAGAGAGTGGGGTCATTCACCAGCCAGGCGGTCTCGGAAGGGCAGATGGAGAAAGACAGAGCCTTTGCCTCAGGGGTGAAGCACATTAAAATAAATCCAACTGCAAAAGTGTGATTGTTTTGCGTGGCATTCTCGGCTAGCATTTTCAACCTAGGTTTTGTAGGGAGTGTTGCCGTTAGAGAAGGGTTCTGTTCTGTCAAGTTGCCACTAACCTTCTCCTCACTGTATTCTCATCGCCTACGTCCATGTTTTATTGTTGGGAAGCATGTGTCAGACATTTTCTCTTGTTTGCAAGGACTGATTTTTTCCCATTTTATACTTTTCTATTTTCTTTATTGCCTTCAAAGCTTCCTGTTATTTCTCTGTCAATTATGATTCCTTGACTGTGAGAAACAGTAAATTTCCAACTTAAATAAATGAGGCAATATAGTTTTTTTCTTTTGTTTGTTTGGTTTGGTTTATTTTTTGCTACTTTTTGTCTGTTTATTTGATTTTTATTTATCATGTAACTTAAAGCAGATGCCTCAGGCTAGTTACTTCTGGGCCCCTCGTCATTAAGGATCCTCGCTTTTTGCAGTTTCTCGATGATGCAGGGTCATGGTCAGGCTGCTCCCTGTGGTCACAGGACTGTTAGGAGATGACGATAGTACTTTCTAATCCACACATCTGGAATCCAAATGCCCCATGGGAAGAGTCTAGGCAAAAGGGGGGACTGGACATTTTCAAATTAGATATGGCATGGTCTAGTTGGTTAATTATGATCCTTCCTGGGTATGTCTGTCAGGGTATTTTGGAAAAGATGAGAAGGCAAGTTGGTGGACTTAGCAAGGCGGGTCGGTCTCACCAGTGTGAGTAAGCAAACCACTGAAGGTCTGAGTGGACCCAGAAGCTCATGGAGATAGAGTCTGCTCCTAGGTACCACTGCTCATGTGCTTCTGCCTTGGATCGTGTGTCTTTAGTTTTAGAATGGAATTGATCTACACCTTCAGTTCTTTGGATTTTGGATTACAAAGGAAAAAAAAAACATTTCTTGGTGTCCCTGGTCTTGATAAGATGACAGATCATAACATTTCAAGTTTCCGTAATTATTTTCTGTATACATGGATGTGTTTACAGATGGGTATATCTAATTATTGGTGTGGATACTTATCTATTTATACCTTACATTGATTGCCTTTCATTAGAAAACCACAAGGAACTTTCTGACATGAAAGCCCAATTCAGACATGAAATGAAACTACTTATATTTTGTAAGATATTTTATCAATAAATAAAATATTAAAGCATAGATGACAATGACTGATTTAATAGTAATCACGTTCTCTTCTGCCCTTGTATAACTGTGATTACAGCCTTTCTTCTATCCCCTTCCTTGCGATTTGTAGGTGTTACCCTTTGCATGTGAAAAGTCCTTCCAAGCTGTTTGTGTTTGGACCTCTTGTCCCAGGTGGTGGTGATATTATGGGAAATAATAGAACCTTTGAAAGACGGTGCCAAGCCAGAGGAAGTGAGCTCAAAGAGGGAATGGGCTTTGAAGTTAAACTCAAGTTTGTTGGCTGGTGGTCTTAGTTAGGGTTTCTATTGCTATGGAGAGACACAATGGCCATGGCAATTCTTAAGAAGAAAACACTTAATCGGGTTTTTCTTACAGTTCAGAAACTTAGTCCATTATCATCAAGATGGGAAGCTTAGTGACGTGCAGGCAGACGAGATTCTAGAGAAGAAGCCGAGAGTTCTGCATCTGAAACAAGCAGGCAGAAGGAAGACAGAAAGAGAGACACTGGGCTTGGCTTGAGCATCTGAAACCTCAAAGCCCACCCCTATTGACACACTTCCTCCAGCAAGGCCACACCTACTACAACAAGGCCAAGCCTCCTAATAGTGCCAATCCTTAAGAGCCTATGGGGACCATTTTCATTCAAACCCCACACTGCTTCCACACTGAAGGAGTACAGGTGTCTAGATAACGGAGACTCCTAAAGCTCCAGCTATGAGGGGCACCTGTCACCATGTCTTCCCCACCCCGTGAGACAAATAAATCCTTCCTTTCTTAAGTGACTGCCTTCAGGTATCATCACACTGAGGAGAAAAAGAAGTAGTGCAGGTAGGGACTGCTCTGTAAAAATCTGTTCATAATACCATTCTGGGGTACCACTTAAGCTGTCACATTCTCAGTAATCAACATGTTTCAATAATGGATTTCCATCAGTGAACTAGTCATGTCCTGCACCTGTTCAATGCCACACTTGATTTGTTTCCTTTTATTCTTCACTCTAGTTTTCTACTTTAAAGAATGGAATCAAAATGACACAACTTACCTGATAATTATGGAAAACTTTTTGACAACCGACTTTGGTCTGAATATTTGTGTCTTTCCAGAATTCATTTGTAGAAAGCCTAACCCTCAAGTGATGGTATGGGCATGTGAGTCTTTGAGAGGTAATTAGGCCAAGAATGGACTAATTTTTATTAATAGCTGAATAGCATTTTGTTGTACACATGTATTTTTCATTTTCCATTCGTCGGGTGATTGTCATCTAGGTTAATTTGCCATGCTATTAGTTACCCTCCTTTAGCCTATGGTAAGACCCTAAAGCCAGCACATACTTCTGCTATAGGATGTGAGGAACTTAATCTCCTATACAACTGGAATCTTCACCCATACTGACTAGTGGTCATAGTGTTGCAATGGATTCTAGATGCTACTAGAGTAAAAAAATAATCAAGTTCACCCATCTACAAACCATGCGAGTTATAATAGTGACCTTTCTGAGAGCTATACCCATTGGTGCAATAATGGTGTAAGTGTCATGGGAGAAACCAACCACTCTACATTTAAAAAAAGATTTTAAGGCCCACTGGACAAGAAAGTGGATGAGCCCCAAGGTAAAAACAGTCTATTAATCTTCTAAAATCA
Source organism: Rattus rattus (assembly GCF_011064425.1). Taxonomy (NCBI): domain Eukaryota; kingdom Metazoa; phylum Chordata; class Mammalia; order Rodentia; family Muridae; genus Rattus; species Rattus rattus. Next base: position 28,228,093 of record NC_046168.1, on the reverse strand, counting down.
CAGCAATAAAATGAGTCCTAAGGACATATACTGTATCCATAGTTCACTGTGTCACTCAATCTTCATCAGAGAAACTTCTTATAGTAGATGAGAAGTAATACAGAGACCCCAAAACTGAAAAATGTACATAGAATGTGAGAGTTTAGAGCATTCATCTCTATGAGGAATGTCTTTATCAAACCCTTATTATCAAGGATCAGAGAGTTTAGTGGAAGAAGAAAAATTCTAGGAGATAGAGGTGATGGAAAATGTCAAGGAATTGATGTTTTCCAGATAAAACTAAACTTTTAAAGTTGAAACATAAGAACAATTTTTTTTTTAATTTGGAAAATGTACCATTTCCCAATATCTTTTCTTTTTCTTTTTTTCGGAGCTGGGGACCGAACCCAGGGCCTTGCGCTTGCTAGGCAAGTGCTCTACCGCTGAGCTAAATCCCCAACCCCCAATATCTTGATGATTGTAGTTTTGCCACAATTTATAAAATGAGTTAGTGTGATTTTTACAAATTCATTCATACTTTTCAATATTGTTTTAACAATTTTGAATCTCTTGCATTCTCATGTAGACTTTATAATAAACTTGGCAATATTGACAACAGAGGAAGAATTTTTAAAATTCATTTCTTAATAGTGTGATCTATAATATAGATTTATTGAATTTCAGATTAATGTAGAGTTATCACCATTAAACAATATTAATTCTTCCAAGATGTGAACACTAGACACTTTTCTATTTACTTAGGTGTTTTTTAAATTTTAGTGACCATTCTTAGTTTTAAATGTAAGTTTGCATTTTTGTTTAATATATTTGTGTTGTATATATTTTAATTCTTTAATTTCTATTGGAAATGAGATTATTTCTTAAATCTTTTTCCCATTTTGTACTGATAATTTAAGAAGTACAGATAATTTTTATAACTTTTGTACAGATAATTGTATACTGATACCTTGTTGAAGTCACTCATGAATTCTAATGATACTTTTTGGTGAATTCTTTAGCATTCCTTATATAACATTCCTTATATCATTCACTAGGATGGACTTCTTTATAATCTGAGTATCAGATGCTGAGCAATGGCTTAGCATGTAATGTGCTTAGAGTGCAAATATGAAGACCTAAGTTTAATCCTCAGTATCCACATAAAAAGTCAAGCATGGTGAGAGAGAAGCACACATACAATCCAAGCACCATCAGAGGCTGGAGGGTCTCTAAGGCTCAATGGCCAGACAGCCTAGCATAGTTGGCAATTCCACATCAGTGAGAAACCCTGTTTCAAGAAAACAATTTACTGGTTCCTGAGACACAGTGCCTGAAGTTAACTCCTGGCCTCCACAGTTTGTATAGATATAATATGCATGCTGATAAGCACACACACACACACACACACACACACACACATACACACAAACACACACACACACACCAACCAACAAAAAACCAAAACCCCAAACACAACCACACATACACACACATACACACACACATACACACACATACACACACATACACACACATACATACACATATACCCACACATACACACACATATACACACATACACACACACATACACACATACACACACATACACACATACGCACACACATACACACACACACACACACACACACACACACACACACACATTGGTGTACAACAGACAATATTCTTCTACATGGTCTTTTTATCTCCAGGGACAAATGAGAAGTCAGAATCAAGTTCCCTCAGTCACCCCTTGGTTTTCCCTCATGAACAAGAAAGAACCCTGTCTCAGACCTTCTGACAAGTTGACTGAGACTTCTTTCCAAAGAAATACAATAGTTTTAAATGCTTTACTTAACACTGCCCACCAGATAACCAGGAAAGAGCATGCATCAAAGAATAGAGAAGACAGAATCTTTACCATGCCCAGACAGAATTTCCAGCTGTTTGTCTGGGGCAATTGAAAGGTGAACTGAGAGGGTTCTTCTCATCAAACTCTTTGGGCAAAGTGAAGAGCTTCTCCTCCTCTGCCTCCTCCTTTCCCCTCCCCCCTGAGGAATCATGTTATTTTGGTTTCAGTTGTGTGACTAGTATAAGTTTTATGTCCATAGACACATGAGTAAATATGCTATGTTGTTCTCTTGCTAATCTATCTTATAGGGGAAACTAGTGCAGTTTTGTATGATAAGCAGGAAAGGAACCACCACTTTTCCATTTCTAATGCTTTTGTGTATCATAAAATTATTGTCTGTTCAGAGTGAATGCCTAGTCCCTCAGCCCTCTGGATCCCAAACCTGCCTGGAGAAAGGTGGCCGCCTGGGAGTGCTCTCGCTCCTAAGCCCACAGGGGAGAGACCACTTTTGTTCTACTAACTGTCTAAAGAGGGACTTGACAGGAGTGCACAGTGCACAGGAGCCACAGAGCAGACTAGGACAGGATCATTCTGGATTCCATCTACACGCAGAGCTAAGGCTGTCCAGAGAAAGATGGTCTCCCAGGAGTGTTCTTAGTCCTAAGATGACAGGCTCACAGGAGGGACAAGCTCCAGTCAGAAACAGTAAGACAAACGGACACCAGAGATAACCAGATGGCTAGAGGCAAGCTCAAGAACCTAAGCAACAGAATCCAAGACTACTTGGCATCTCAGAACCCAGTTGTCCCACCACAGTAAGTACTGGATACCCCAACATATCAGAAAAGCAAGATTTGGATGTAAAATAACTCCTTTAAAGAAATACAGTAGAACATAGGTAAACAAGTAAAAATCCTTAAAGAGGAAACACAAAAATCCCTTACAGAATTATAGGAAAACACAACCAAACAGGTGAAGGAATAAACAAATCCATCCAGGATGTAAAAAATAAGGAAATAGAAACAATAAAGAAATCATAAAGAGACAACCCTGGAGATAGAAAACCTAGGAAAGAGATCATGAGTCATAGACACAAGCATCACCGAGAGAATACAACAGATTGAAGAGAGAATCTCAGGGCCAGAAGATACCATTGAAAACATTGACACAATAGTCAAAGAAAATGCAAAATGCAAGAGCTCCTAACTCCAAACATCCAGGAAATTCAGGACCCAATGAGAAGACCAAACCTAAGGATAATAGGTATAGAAGAGAGCAAAGATATCCAACTTAAAGGGCCAGTAAATATCTTCAACAAAATGATAGAAGAAAACTTCCTTAACCTAAAGAAAGAGATGCCAACAAACATACAAGAAGCCTGCAGAACTTCAAATAGATTGAATCAGAAAAGAAATTTCTTCAGTCACTTAATAGTCAAAATACCAAAGCATAAAACAGAAAGAATATTAAAAGTAGTACTGGAAAAAGGTCAAGTAACATATAAATGCAGACCTATCAGCATTCCAGGAGACTTCTCAACAGAGATCATGAAAGCTGGAAGATCCTGGATGGATGTAATTCAGACCCTAAGAGATACAAATGCCAGCCCAGGCTACTGTATCCAGCAAAACTCTCCATTACCATAGATGGAGATACCAAGAAAATCCATGACAAAACCAAATTTACACATTGTCTTTCCACAATTCCAGCCCTACAAAGGATAACTGATGGAAAACTCTAATAGAGGAAACTACACTCTAGAAAAAGAAAGAAATAAATCTTCATCCAGAGTGAATGCTCAGTAATATGCCTAAAGCTGATTGTTTCTTCTACATCAACTTTGAAAAAGGTCATGATACGTATTTATATGACAGTGGATCTTTGGAATTGCATAGATGTTTTAAGAACTGAAAATTTGTATTTGTAGAAGAGCGAAGTTCTTCATATCATGAAGGTGGCCTTCTGTGCCATAGGTTTGAAATTCTCCAGAAGCAGGGCAAAGTGGAGGTGAGAAATCTAGGTAGAGCTAATAGGCCACCGGACGTAGAGATGTCAGTCAGTGGAAGGTTTACTAATTTCCTCAGGATACATTATTCAATCTCAGAGCTGCTAACAGACCTTTCCTAACAAACCTAAGTTGTCCCTGTAGAAGAGACAGCTTTTATCGACTGACATTAAGAATATGTTTTGCTAGGATCTGAGAAAACAGAGCCTGATGACAAGACTGTTGCAGGGAACAATCATCTTTGTAAACTATCTGGATATTTCTCAGAGCCAGGCAGAAGAGGAGCTGTCCTGCCACATTTCCACCTGGCAACCCGTCCCTTCAGGAATTGTCCTTCTGCTTTGTAGTCCTTGCCAGATATTTACATTATAATTCACAACAGTTGCAAAATTAGTTATGAAGGATCAATGAAATAATTTTATGGTTGGGGGTCACAGCAGGAGGAATTGCTTTAAAGGGTCACAGCATTAGCAGGGTTGAGAACCATTGGTACAGTTGCTTTATCAGAGATCTTACAGAGGTAAGGAACCACAACTGTCTGAAGCTAATAGAACGGTTCAACAGTAATTCTCTCTATTCTGCACCCAAGACATGCAACCACACGAAGGCTTCTAAAGTCAAAACTGAATAAATGAATAAGAATTTCAGAGCTGAAAATACACCCAAGGCTTCCTCCTTTTAATGGGAGAGAGCTGTGGGGAAGAAGCCATTTTGCCTTCTGGAATCCAACATCAGCCAAGTGGCAGCAATCAATAGTATACTGCCGCCTGCCAATTGTAAACAAAGAAAGTAAAATTGAAATCTAAGTGCCTACCCATTGTCATGAACTAATAAAATTGTGTGTTACTGAAAACCTCTATGGGGAGTGCCATAGTAAAGTTGGATCTTTTTCCAGATTTTTCCAAATGGCTACTTAGCATTACATGTCCAGTTTAGCTAATGCAGAAACACTTCAGGAAGATGGAATTAAAACATAATAAAAACATTTTCCACTGCAATTTGCTGTATAGTTAGGTATTGCACTATTTCCCCATCATCGTAGACTGTCTATAACGTATCATATTTCTTCGAAGAACATAGGCCCTCGCTTATGTTTAGGATTTCAGACCACACTTTTCTCTTAGCTTTGAAAAATGTATTTGACATACCATTTTATATTCAGAGTAAACCAGGAATTCCTGCCTAATTTTCTGCCTAATAGTTCACAGAATAATAGACCTCTGAATTCTGTTGATTATTAAATTGCTTCCAGAATAGATCGGAAATGTACGCAACTGACCCTTAATGTCAATCATAAAATCTGAGTCCAAAATTCGGAGGCAGTTTTATTGTTCACAGTGAATTTTCTGGCAGTGCAATAGTAAGCAGCCTGGTTATTGTATAGATTTGCCTCTCTCCTGAGCAGACTTAAGGAAAGGCTCACTGAGCCTACATTGGTTTACGAAGAGTGTGAAAGCCGGCTTCTACTCTTGCTTTATTTTTATACTATGTATCCTTTATATTTGAACAGAGTTTTAAAATTGGGAGTTTTTATTAGTGATATCGAGTGAGTCTTTGTTGCCTAACATGCAATAAGTCATACAGAAACATGGGATTACTTTATTCCTAAAAAAAAATTCCTTTTAAAATCTCTATTTCTTATCATAAGAAATGTAAAATTGTGTGAGCATGATTAATACTAGTTAAAAATCATAATAAGTGGATTGTAGATATAATTTGAAAGCTGTTTACTGGACCATGAACTATGTTAAGTATTTATTTATGTCTGTTGATTTTCCCCTTGCAGGCAGTTTTGTTCGCTGCAGTTTTGCCTGTGATGCACATCCCATCATTCTTCTAATCACTGCAGTGCATTTAGTAGGGCACATTGATAATTCCCACTGGTCTTAGACTCACAGCATCAAACACTGAGAAGGTTTTCACTGTACTGCTACCTCTCTGAATAAACTCAAAACATTTTTTATGTCCATTTCTGTTCTTTTAACTTTTTGAAAAATTAATGAGAAAAATTCTCCCTGCTTCAAGGTCCTTTGCTAAATATGGAGCCAGCAGCCACCCACAGAACAATTAAATGTCATCTGAACAGAACAAAGCTGGCATTTGCACGAAATATGTTTTGTTATTTTCTTGAGATGGGGCCAAATAAACGGGAGCTTCCCGAGAAGACAGCTGGCAGTCGTTGACGTCAACACAATGCGTACATCTTCCTACACCAGATCTTAAGAGTCACAAACAGGGCAGACAACACTGTAATTTTATACTGGATGCCATGTTGAAGGGGTATCCAAGTGTGTTAAATATTCTGGAAAACAAGTACTCTTATGAAGGCTAACAGTGAGAAAATAAGAGAGGTGAGGGCTCTATGTACCAAATGTATGTTAAGTAACTAAGGAATAAAGTAAAAACAAATTAACTACAAGGAGTCCAGATTATTATATCACACGACAATTGAACTACATTATTACTCACCCCCTCCATGAAGCAGAAGTTGTACAAGCTATGTTGTGCTGATAGAGGTCATTATACACTTTTCTCTCCATGAAATGCAGCAGTAGAAGGCTAAGCAGATGACTCAGTAGTTCATGCCTTGCAAGCATGAGGACACGAGTTTTATCCTCAGCCCTCAGAAAGAGCTGGGCAAGGGGACAATGAGAATAGATCCCAGGGTATTGACATGTCAGAGGTGGAGATGGGGGAGCCTGGGGCTAACTGACCAACCAGTCTAGCCTAATTGGTGTGACCCAAGAAAGTAAGAATTTAAAAAGCAAGGTGGTTGCTGCCTGATAAATGAGACTACAGGCTGACTTCTGGCCTACATGTACACTGGCAGAGATGCAGATTCACACACACAGGAACATGCACATGCACAAACACACTAAACACACTTACAGCCTGACACCAATTCTTCATAGGCTGAGATGGTGGATTACTATAGACATTGTATTACAAAACATCACTTATAGATGAAACCCAGCAATTCTTTTTTGTTAAATTTATTTTATGCTTATTCTCCCCCCTCTCTCCCCTCCCCCCTCGTGTGTGTGTGTGTGTGTGTGTGTGTACATGTCTGTGTGTTAGTGCATGCACATCAACCGCGTAGATTCCAGTGATCAAAATTAGAATAAGGGAGAGCAAGCTGTAGAAAGGAAAGACTTTAGCTTATTTCTTTCTGAGCAGGACTGATCTGTCATTCAAGAGCAGATGCTAAAGCAAGGATAAGTAGAAAATAATAAAGTAGGAATTTATAATTTGACAATTAAAAAAGTTAATAAAATATTTGGGCAATAGGTAAAGCATGGTAGAAAGATTAGTGTGTTTGAATTGTGTTGTGGTTTTTAGACAGGAGGGACTGAATTCTGCATAAATTGGGTCAAAGAAGCAATGTAGGAATGGATAGAAATACAGGAGAAAGGAAAGAACAGATGACAGACAAGATTCCTGGAGAGACACAGCCCTTGAGAGCCAGACAGGAGGAAGAAGAAGAAGTAGAAAAAGGTGAAGAAGGAAGAAAGGAGGAGGAAGAGGAGGAGGAGCAAGAGGAGGAGGAAGAAATAGACAAGAGAAGCATATGAGATGCTTGTAGCAGTAGAGTCTTCTGTTTCTCTGTAGCTAAGGTGTCTGACTCAGTAGCAGGAAGCTCTGGGGGTTCCCTTTGATGTGGGTCATCTCTTTTCATAAAGCAGGAAGAAAATCCACCTTTACAGAGATCCAAGGAAAGATGTGTTTAAAGTACTGAGGGGAAGTGAAAACAGAAATCTCTCTAGGAAAAAGGAAACAAAAACCCAATGAACTGCACCCTCTGTTCATCCTGACACTAATGTATAATAGTCCACCACAGTCTATAGTCACCAAGTACAAAAGACATAGTCTAATTGATCTTGGATAATGATACCACAAATTGTAACATTTTCTGAAACAGTAGCTCATGCATTGGCTTTTTCAATGACCTGTATTTCACATTCATTGACTCAAAAGTAAAGCTTGTTCAACATCCTAGGTAAGTGGTAAGAGATTAGACAGGCCCAACAAATATTTCACAATCACGAATTAATAACTCCTGGTTTATGAGTTAAGGCTTTAAGGTTAGCATGATTAATATTCAAGAATTGTTTGAGTCTTATGAATAAGAAAACTGATATATCAGATATTGTAAGCTCACAACATGTATGAGTTTCTTTTTCTGCTGCTTTTTCTGCTGACACAAGCAACCTAAGGGGGAAGACTGGGTTTAGCTCAAGGTTTTGGAGGAATAAGCCCATCATGGTTGGGAAGCGTGATGGTGAGAATGACTTGGGGCTGCTTACATTGTATTGGCAGGAAGCAGCAGGACTCCAAGAACCAGGGCAGGGATGTAACCCCCAAAGTCCACTTCCAGAGACCCAGTTCCTCCAGTGTGTGTGTGTGTGTGTGTGTGTGTGTGTGTGTGTGTGTGTGTGTGTGTGTGTGTGTGTGTGTGTGTGTGTACATGCCAGAAGTTGATGTGGGATGACTTCCTTGATCTCATTTCCCTTGGTTCTGAGTCAGGCTCTCTGGCTGCATCTGGAGCTGCCTGATTTTGTTAGTCTAGCCATATAGCTAGGCTGCCCAGGGATGCTCTCTCCACCTTCTTTATGCTGGAAGTATGGGGTAGGAGTGGGCTTGCTAAAACATGCTGGAATTATGGGAGATGCCAAGCCATTCAGATTTTTAAGTGCTTTCTGGGTATTCGACCTCAGGTCAGCCCTTTACAGCAGTCTTGGAGGGTATCAGGGTTCTGTCAAGGCTCACCAAGGGAAAGCTATTTCTCCCTGTCTAGAGAATGGACTCTGCCTCCAGCTCTGGGTAGAAATATGGCATCCCATGGCTTCTTAAAAGTTAGTCCATCCTGACCTGCCAATCATCTGGTCAAAAGACCCCTGGAAAGCTCATTCAATTTAAGCCATATTAAAGAGATGAGAAGGTCAATTTATCCTCTAAAAAGGTAATGTACTTTTCCTTCCCAGATAGTCTCCCTACCCTTGGTACTGCTTGTAAAGTCCTAGTCATGTGTTGGAGCCTTTCTACAATGATTTGGAAAAGCATAGTCTCCCATTTCCTCCTCTGAACAAAGCTTTTTTTTCTTTCTCTCCATCACCAACAAGAGCCTCTATGTTTTTCCAGACAGCCGGGATTTCTCATTTATTTTCTCTGAAGCTATGTGTGTATAATTGTCATTTTTCTCCTTCCTCTCTTCCTCCTCCTCTTCCTCCTCCAAATAGCTGCCTAGATTTACAGGTTGTCTGCCCTGAAAGTTTTCCTCTAAACGCTTTTAAAATTGTTCTTGACCTTCCTTCTGATTTCATTCTGAAATTATATTATTAATGAGAACAATAACTTTGAGACCAAAATTTACCTGCAACCCAGATTTCCAGAAACAATGCTTTGATGAAAAGTGCTTTATCCATTGAGCCATCTTCCCAACTATTGAGTTGAAATTTTAAAACAGCATTGCCTGTGTTCCCCTCGTAGGGCTGTTGTAGGGGAGTAGGCATGTACTAAAGCACATGTTTACAACTCATTCTGGCTTACCCAATAGACGTGTGGCTAAAAGGTTAAGAAATACTGGACAGGAGACCAGTGATCTGTTGGGTTAGCCAAGAAAATTTACTTCTCTCTATAAAGTGTAATAAAAACTTTCAGTACTCTGTGACTGGGGAAAAATAACAGACAGGAAACATAATGAAAACTAAGATACTTCCTTTATCTAAACATGATTCATGTGTTCTTTCCAAACTTTATTATTCTTTAATCTATGATACAGTGTATGCCATGCAGTTTCCTACTGAACGTCTCAGTAGCAGAAAGCTCTCTCTGGAGCTGTTTCCTGTGACTTTTGCTGCACAGCAATGAACCTGTGTTTTCTTCATTAGTATATTTTAATCATTTAAAACAATTTTTAAATTAAATATATGGATCATATTCTTCGTTTTCTCCAAGTACTACCAAATCCTCTTCCCCTTCCTCCCTATGCAACACTAGGTTCTTTAGGACTGCCTGCTCTGGCTTCAGTGGCAGAAAATGCACCTAATCCTTGAGACACTTGAGGCCCCAGGGAAGGTGGATGCCCAGTGCGTGGAGTACCCTCTCAGAGGCACAGGGGAGAATGAATGGGGTGAGGAATTGTGGGATGGGGATCCAACAGGGTGGGTTCATTGCCTGGAATGTAAGTAAATAAAATAATAAAATAAAATAAAACAAAACAAAAAAACAACAAAATCTTAATATAACAAGATTACCCCCTAAGAAAAACCCAAGAAAACAAAATAAAAAACACTCCAAAAGAAAAAAAAAACTGAAATCAGGTAAAAGTACATATACTCACACACACACACACACACACACACACACACACACACACACACACACACACAACCTATGGAGTCCACTGTATTTTGGTCAACATCTCCTGAATGTGAGGTCTGCCCTGGAGTGGTTGTATACTTAGTGTCACTCCGTTGGAGAAAATTGACCTTTTTTCTCTCTCCACAGATATAAATGATAGTTCAGTTGGTAACCTCTACCCTAGTGGCTAGCCCTTCCTTCCTTCCTTCCTTCCTTCCTTCCTTCCTTCCTTCCTTCCTTCCTTCCTTCCTTCCTTCCTTCGTTCCTTCCTTCGTTCCTCCCTTCCTTCTAAAAAATAAAATATAATAAAGATAAAATAAAAATTACACATCAAAGCTGGATGAGACAAGATATTGGAAGGAAAAGAGTCCAAGAGAAGGCATCAGAATCAGAGACCCACTTGTTCTCACACTCAGGAATCCCATAAAAACACCAAACTGGATGTTCAGATGCACAAAGGACTTGTTGTGGAATCATGTAGGCCTGTGGATACTGTGTCAGTCTCTGTGAGTTCATAATAGTTTTGTTCCTCTTGATTTAGAGGGCTTTGTTTTCTTGGTGGCCTCCATTCCCTCTAGTTCTTCCCTCCTCCTTTTCCACAAGATTCCCTGAGCTCCGAGGAGAGGGATTTAATGGCTATATATGATTTAGGGATGGGTGTTACAAGGTCGCTCATTCTCACAACCTTTGTGATACTATTACCCTAGCATATCTTGAAGGTAGTACACCTATGTAGATCACAAGCTGATTTGGGGTTTACAATGTGCTTGTTGTGTAGCATAATAAATACCTTCCTTTACCAAAGACACTGGAACATAGGGGTAAAGGTTCTACGCAGACACTAGCTTGATTTATCCATGTTTAATGGTGTTCTGTGGTTATTGTCTTCAGGAATGGGGTCTTTCTGTCATTTTTCTGGACAGCAACCTATAGTCTTGGCAAGAGAATAGCCTTGAACTCATTGACACAAAAAAAGACTTTCTGAAAAGAACATCACTATTGCAGGCATTAATATCAACAATTAATAAATGAGACCTCATAAAACTAAAAATCTTCTGTAAGGCAAAGAACACGGTCATTCACGCAGAGTGGTAGCCTACAGAATTGGGAAAAGATTTCTAACAACTACATATCTAATAGATGGCTAATATCCAAAACATATAAAGAATTTAAGAAACCAGATATAGAAAACTAATAACTCAATTAAAATGGGGTACAGATCTAAACAGAATTCTTAATAGTGGAAATTCAAATGGCTGAAAAACAAAGGTTTGTTCAACATCCTTAGCCATCAGGAAAATACAAATCAAAACTACTGAGTTTCCATCTGCGAAATCCATGCTGTGAAAATGTGAAGTAACAGGAACACTCCTGCCTTGTTGATGGGACTGAAAACTCACAAAGCTACGATGTAAACCAGTGTGGCAGGCCCTCAGACAGATGGGAATCAATCTACCTCAAGATCCAGCTATACCATATACCAAACAGATGCCACATCCTGCCACAAGAACATTTGCTTGATCATGTTCATTGCTGCTGTATTCATAACAGCCAGGAATCGAAAATAACCTAGATGTCTGTTTTAGAGTTTCTATTTCTGCAACAAAACACCGTGACCAAAAATCAAGCTGAGGAGGGAAGGGTTCATTTGGCTTATACTTCCATATTGCTGTTTACCATCAAATGAAGTGAGGAAAGGAACTCAAATAGGGCAGAAATCTGTTTGGAGGCTGAAGCTGTTACAGAGGCTATGGAGGAGTGCTGCTTTCTGGCTTCTTCTCCCTTGCTTGCTCACCAGGCCTTCTTATAGAATCCAGAAGCACCAGCCTGGATTGCCCTCAATGGGTTGCCCTCCAACTTCAACAATCAACAATTAAAAAAATACTTCATAACTAGATTTTATGGAGGCATCTTCTCAATTGAATTTCCCTTCTTCCAGATAACTGTGGTTTGTGTATCAAGTTGACACAAGATTAGCTAGCACAATGTACCTCAAAAGAAGAATGGATAAAGAATTGTGTGGTACATTTACACAATGGAATATGACTCCATAATTAAGTGGAATATAACTGTCATAATTAAGAAATGACATCAGGAAATATGCAGACAAATGGATGGAAATAGAAAAATTCCTCCCGAATGAGATATCTGAGACTCAAACACAAATATGATTAAGTATTTGCTTATATGTGGGTCTTAGCTGTTAAGTCAATGGTAACCAAGCTACAGTTCATTTAAGCACAGGAGGTAGGTATATGTGAAGGGACTAGAGGGAACAGATAGATCTTATTAGGAAAAGTAAACAGAATAGATAATTATGGATGGATGAGGGTGGGATTGGATGAACAAGTGGTGGAGGAGGTGAATACAGGGAAAGACAATGAAAATAAGAACCCTTTGAGGGATAGTATGGAAACCTAATAAAAAGTAGAAGCTTCCTAAAGTATATACATATATGAAACCAGCCAACAGTTGGGAAGATAGCGTCCCAACTGTCTGTTCTTTTGTCACCAAATGAAGCTTCCAGCACTAAGATCATGTTACATGTACTCGAATTTGCTTTCAGACTGGTGCAACAGTGACTGTTTCGTCTGTGTAGATACATCATCAGATAGAGAGTGGAAACGCCTAGCCTTCCTACATGGGCTTGTGACTGACTGTATTCAGACACTAAGGGAAATAAACAAATTGTCTGGAGTCCTCTTGGAAATGAAAGTACTCAGGAAAGGAGCAGGAGTGAAGAAAAGGAGGGAGGAAGGAGGGAAGGAGGGAAGGAAAGAGGCACGGAGACAGAGAAACAGAAAGGGAGAGAGGAGAAGCAGAAAGGCAGAGAATGAGGAGGAAAGAGAGGGTGAGAGGGAGACTGAGGTGGATCGTTGAGGAGGGAGGGAAGGAGGAGGAAGGAGGGAAGGGTGAGGGAAGAGAGGGAGGGAGAAGTGATTATGTTTTGGTGCAGGGGTGTTACTTACTGGCTCTGCAAAGTTAAGCCTTTCAGTTGCTTCTCTGTAAAAGGTAGCTTCTGGGACCAGAAGATACTATGGTATTTGAGAGGGAGGATTTAATTTTTATTAAGAAAATTAGGGTTTGGACGAGGTGGTACTACACGCTGGATCAATACTCAGTAAGCAGAACTTAACTTGTCCATCGCTGTGAATAATTTAGTGAGTGAGTTCTTTACACTCACACTCAAAGTCCACATTAATGACTTGGTAATTATTCCGATTGATTTTCCATGAACTGTTGACTGCTTTGTTGGCATACCAATAAACAAAGACAGACTGTGCAGCCTCTGTGCCTCATACTTACGCATTACCACTGTGTTTCGGAAAGGAAACAAACACATTGAAATAAACATTTCTGTGTATGTTTTACTAGAATTACCACGGAACATATGTAGTGTCTTATGGAATCTTAATTTGGACTACATTGAGCATAAGGAAAGATAATTATGTGACATAAGGAATTGGGAAGCTGATAGAATTTGGGGAAATATGTAATTCATTCATGTATAGAAACTCTCAGAGCCATGAGCAGACATAATAGCAGTTACATGAATGAAATTGGAATCATATGTAAATATAAGCAAACACCCCAGACCTACTATTAAATGAAAAAAAAGTTGTAAAAGTGTTTATGCAGATATATGTCACGCGTATGAGGCCATGGATGTGGAAATGGTACGTGCTTGAGTTAACAACTACAGAGACTTACCCAAGCATATAGGGATAAATATCCAATTTCGTATGTTATAATCTCAAGAATGTCAAAAATAAGGTATGAAGGTTGTAACGAAGAGTAAATGGAATCTGAGCGATCAACAAGTTGAGGTCATAAAACAGATTAGAACAGGTTAGAAGTGAAGGGGTCAAACTTCTGAAATTTTATTTGTTAAAGTCTCTATAAGCACACAATGACATTCCTGAAGTTCATGAGCATAGAAGATCTAAAAGACCAACTGGGTGACACATTTAAGTTGTGAAGTTGTTTTGAGATAGCCCAGGATGTCCTGGAACTCATGATGTCCTTGAGCTCAAGGCAATCCTCCTGCTTTACCCTTCCCAAGTACTTGGATAACAGGTGCTGGCCACCCATGCCCCACTTGGGTTTTCTCTTTTCTTTCCAATATCAATAACTCAACTTTTGTTAAAAATTGTGGTCTGACCACCACCCTCTGAAGCCATTTTGTCCTATGCCTGCCAGTTATTTCATATAGTTGTAATGTGCCTGCCAGTCACTGTCACTGAACAAGAATTTGACTCAGAGCAGGGTCGTGCAGGCTACGGTTTGTTAATCTTAAGAAATTTCACAAAGCTTTATCAAATTAAAGGTCAATACAAACTGGCTTGAGTCAGAACTAATCATTGGGCAGAACTTCCTGCACCTGTGTATGAGGTCCCTGTGTGTGTGTGTGTGTGTGTGTGTGTGTGTGTGTGTGTGTGTGTGTGAGAGAGAGAGAGAGAGAGAGAGAGAGAGAGAGAGAGAGAGAGAGAGAGTTTGAATGTTTGTATTTCCTTCATAAGCTGACAGAGTTTGTTATGGTAGCTCACATACTCATCTGATCAGTATCCAATAACCCATCTCTGTCTGACTGAGATCAATGTTCATGTGGTTTGTGGAGAGACTCTCAGACCCCAACAAAAACAACATTTGAAAATGAAAAACAAGAACCTTTCTAGGTTATAGATTTTAAAATTTGCTATTTTTCATTTATTTCAACATCTTAAGATCATTTTATTCTTTGATTTTGTAATTTTTCTTTTTCTTCTTAATTAAAATATAGTAGGTATGCATGTTTATGTGCTGGAGTACAGTGTGCACACGCACATGATATAGGTAGATCGAATTGGCTCATCTGTATCTGTACACTCACATCCTTTAAGCTTTTCTCTTCTAGATCATTTTTAAACTTTATTTTATGTTCCACCCACTTTGCCACAAATGACTTTTTTTTCTTTTATATGGTAGAAAAATATTCTTTGTGCATGTATTCCACACTTTCTTTCAAGAGGGCACATTGCCAATACCAATGGAGAAATTTAGGGGTACTCCTGGAAAAATTAGATGGTCCACCACACATCTGAACAGATGCCAAGGTGAGCACCAGCTTTATTTGACCCTTCAGCCAGTAGAGATCTTGTTGACGTGAATCCACTCATCCAGGCAGTATTTCCTATGTTCCTAGTTAAGTACCAGATGCCAAGCTAGGGACTTCTGTATTGTGTTGAACAGGCAGCACCTTGCAACTAGTGGTATAGAGAGAATTCAAAGCATTGATGGGAGCCTCTGTAGTGTCATTTCCTGTTGTACTCTATCATATAGGAAAGATAGTTTTTCACATCCATGATGGGGCCATTTGGAAATCAATGACTCCTCTCTAGGAATGACAGCTACTTACTGAGCATGAGAAAAGTGTTCTAAAAAGACTTTAGGGCCTTGGAAGACACATATCCAAACCACAAACATTTTCTGGGGTTCTCTCTTTAACTGCTCTCCTCTCACCATCAACCCCTGCCCCAAGTCCAGTGCCTTCAGCTGTTCTTGTGTCTATGATGGGAAATAGCCACACAAAATTTGAATTTTGCATCATATAGTCCAGAGCCAGACCCACAATCCACTTCTTAAAATCAGTCCCAAGAAAGAAAATAATTCATTGGCCATTCTTGAGCCATTCTATTTTCTGGACTATGTCCTTCCAGTGGTCCATGACCCATTGGGAACAATGGTAGATGTCTGGTAGAGGATCTCATGATGAGTTGATGAGTTACTTTGTAATATGGTAGTTCCTAGTACATCTGAACAAGTATTATCGGAGAGGAGGGGAAGCCTGAAGAAGTGGGGTCACAGGCTCAGGCTGCCATAGAAAGGTAAGCAAGCCATCACTGAATGCTTGGTCCACACTGGGGCAACAAATGCACCAATTGTACCACTAATTCTTAAGAACCTTTAAAAAGAGTATGAGCAGTACTAATACCAAGATAAAATAGTTGTTTTCTTTTCAGATTCAAACATAATTAGAGCGGGAAAGTAACTAAGGAGGAGAGCACATACTACTCGTCTCAGAAAAGTATTTATTGTCTGAGTGAGTTGCCAAGTATCCCATAAGATATCCCCCAGTTATCTACATGCACATCAAGACTTTTGAGGCCTGAACACATGCATATTTCTGTAATAGTTTATTTCTGATTATTTTAAAGACTCAATAATTCCAATAGGGTACTCTGCATGAAATATTTGCCCAGAAACAGCAGCTCCACCAATGAGTCTACTGTGCCTCTGATTTCTAAGGTTAATAGACCTGGTATCTATGCAGCACACATATTGTCCCTTTCACTAGTAAAAGCTTCACTTTTCTCTACCACCGTGAATACGTCCACTTTGCTGTGGCATCATACTCCAAATCTTGCAGTCTTGTCTTGTGTCTGGAAATGGGCTATTACTCATTGTAAAGCCTCTATGTATTTGGTTAGATCCAGGGTTTCCCTATGTTGCGAAGTATGGCTATTGAACATTAGTCAGCTTCAAAAGACTTAAAATGGCTTAAACATGATCACTCTTTCACTTCTGGCAAATGAATCCAAAGAGAGAATATTGGCCAGTCATAGAGGAGACTCAGGCACTTGGAGCAGAGAGATAGGATACAGCACGTAAGTCTATTAAATTTCATGGGGCTTAGCAATTCAGAATTAATATGAATTTAAAGGATGAAGTGGGCACATAGACACATTTACATCTGGAGCAAGGGGAGGCAATAGATGCATTGGTCACCAAGTACAAGGCCACCTCCTTTGGGAAACCTTGATATTATCATGAGAACAAGATCATATATAAGACAAAAAATTTATAGACACAGATCTAATCACCATAAACCAAATTACAAACAAAATAGTATAGGAGATGAAAGGTCAGGGACACTTACTGTAGGATGTGTAGACACACTCCAGCTGCAGGATAAAAGAAAAGTCAGCCATGCAAACAGCTGAGGGAGGAAATGTGCTTCAGGAACAGAAGCAGCCGACAGAAAGGTCCTGACAAGGGCAAGCACGGCAGTGTCCATGTGAAGGCATCAGAAATAAGCGCTTATTTTATTTTTACAAAGTTGGCCACCGTGAGCAAAATCAAAGGAAGCAATTCAAATGAGCGGCTTTTTAACAAAAAGCAGTTTTTTTGTACCTTGAACCAAGAAGGACAATAACCCTGATGCCCTTCCACATTCACAGTGCCTCTGCTATAGGTCAGGCACACAAAGAGAAGGACACCCAGTTTCACAGTATCACAATCACAACCAGGATAAGTAGCTCGATTTTGGAACCAAAGAATATATGCTGTCATCAGAGGGTCTCGGGAGAAAAGAATTATCTGAGTCCAGTCTAGAAGCAAAGCTTTAGAGGTTAAAACAATGAGAAAGAATGTGAATGAGAGAGCAAAGCGGAGTCTCTCAGAGTTTACAAGAAGCACAGAGACCGCAGACCCCAATCAGCTCTCAGAGGAAGCTGGAGGATGAGGAACCTCTCTGCTTCACACAACTGGGACTTACCTTTTCCTTCCATACTGAGAAAAACAGGAGAATTAATGTGAAGTTGATGTCTATTGAGCCCTGGGAAAGAAAATGTTGCTATCTTGCTTGGGTTATCTTGATGTCTGTCTCAGGACTTGAACAGGACCACACCATTGTTCATAAAAAAATGGTCAACATCTTCTATTTGGGACTAGAGTTCTACAGAACCAGAGAGAGAGTGAACATGGTTTTCTCTTGAAATAGGCTTTCACTATATAGTTCAGTGTAGTCTTGAACTCATCATGTAGACAAGGTTAATCTCAAACTCAAGAGTCTCCTGCCTGAGCCTCTGGGGTGCTGGGGTTGGTAGTCGTGTACTACCAGCTTTGAATGTGACATGAAGTTTTGAAAATGTGGAACTGTAGCTATTTAGCCCCCGTTAGTGTCATAGTTTTTGTCAACCGAAGCCTAATATGCCTTTTCCTCGCCAGGGTACTTGGTCAATGTTTTGTTCCAACAGAAAACAAGCTAAAACAGTTACTTTTCTAGTTGTCTAACTTGTTTATGTAATGGTGCTGGGGCTTAGACTGTGTTGTGGTAAATAATAAAAATATCCACAAACCCTCGTTTGCTGGCATCATCAAGCCATATGGCATTAGCGTGGTATATTCATCTCAGCGGCGGCCGGTTCTAGGGCTCCACACCGTGCTACCTCTAGCTATTCTCTGGTTCCAGCAGTGGCTGCTCTCCTGGCTCTCTGCCACTGAACTCTGCTCACATTCGCAGCAACCTGGTAAAAATCAAGACTCTGGAGGTCCTGGAAGCTCTCTGTCACAGACTCTGTTCATATTCCCTGCAACGGACCCGGGAAGTCACTGTCACAACCCACACCAGCCTGACCAAGTCAAAACTCCAGAAGCTCGTGACTGAACGATCAGATTTATCTCAGTAATTTATCTCAATAAATTTACACCCCACAAAATGTCCACACAATAAACTCGGAGCCAATTGATAATGATATAAACTGCCCACCTAGATGAGAAAATTGACCTAGAAAAATCCATTCCTTAAGAAATACTCATAACTACCTGTAGCCACTTAAGGCCACACAGATCTGGATCGTCCTTCTCTGCCTCCATGTTCGTTCTTCTCTTTCTCTCCTCTCCCTCTCTCCTCCCTTCAAAACTCTGCCTGCATTACTTTTTCACTGCCCAATCACAGGCCTTGTCTTAACTTGTGTCAGCCCTCACCTGCATATAGACAGCAATCTACAAGACTGATGTGCTCATATTTAACATACACTGTCTTCAGTCATCTTTCATATAGCCCAGGTAACAATTTAGTTATATGAATTTTCACAGTTGTTAAGCAAAACAATTGATTTGGAGTTTTAATAATGCTAACTTGTGAACTAAGTACAGATATCAATACTGAACTGTTGCAAGCCAGAAAAAAATTGGTAGAGAAAGTCTGAGAAAATACATGTATTTAAAGACAAAAAAATCAGAGTTGGCATGTGTACAATAGAAATATAAAACTCAACAATAAGTAGCTAAAATTCTTAGTCCTGAATAAAAATGCTTGAGGTTGTTTATAGAGGTTTCCATAATTGACATCTTAGGAAATTTCTTTACTTTGAAAGGTTGAGTCTAAACTTCATAGTGGAATATTTCAGAAGAGTGAAATCCATCAGATAAGATTCAACTTGAGGTTTCTCCTGCTTTGACTTGAAAATATGTGTTAACACTTCACTACTTGATAGTGAATCTTAAACATGTGTGTCTCAGGCAAGTCACCCACATGCACAGTAAAAGGAACATAGAAAAATGTTATGACTTCTGAGGGTAACCTGGATCATCTCTTTCATGAAATAGTTTAAAAATCTGAGACATCAGCCTCTAGGAAAAGGATCAGTTGGTGTGATGGACGTGTCAAAGAGTGCGGCTGCAGAGGCCAGGGAC
The DNA here is from genome assembly GCF_011064425.1 of Rattus rattus. Classification (NCBI taxonomy): domain Eukaryota; kingdom Metazoa; phylum Chordata; class Mammalia; order Rodentia; family Muridae; genus Rattus; species Rattus rattus. Next base: position 28,208,438 of record NC_046168.1, on the reverse strand, counting down.
TCTCAAAGGATGCTGTGGTGAGGCAATGGATGCTTCAGGAGTATGGAACTTGGTCCTTAGAAATACTGAAATGAGTATATGGGAACATTTGGCTAGGATCTTGGAAAACCCACATAAATATTATTTACTCACCTACATGGCAAGCAATGGAGCATCTGCCATGCATTAGGCTCCATGCTGTTGGAAGGGTGAGCTGACATATATTAGTTTGGGTGATTCATCTGCAGAGTGATCAAAGGCATTGAAATCAGAGCTCCACTCTAAGGGTAAGGTACACATGTAGGGTTCTGAAACTGTGAGCATGGAGTCAGTAAGGGGACTGCTCTGGCAGAAGGAGAGAAGTGGAGGTGGGGCTATAGGCTAGTCTTGTCTGTGGGCTTCGGGGTAAGGGTCTGTAAGGGCAATGGCAGATCACGAATATTTTAAATGGAGTAATGAAATTAGATGTATACTTTTCAAATATTAACAAGCAACGAGTGAGCTCATAACTAGATGCGGCAGATGGGAGGATGCGGAAAGGTTTACCCAGCTCATGGACTCCACTGAGGAGGAAGTTCAGGTTGAGGAAGCTTGAAGCAAAGAAATTTCTTTTCCTAGTGGAGAATCTTCAGAGTCCTGAGGCAGAGCAGTGAATCACAGAACAAGAAGGACTGCGTATCCAAGCAGGCTCCCTCTTCTTATGGAGGCACAGTACTGCTGGATTAAGGCCCCACTCTTATTACTCATTTATCACTAGTTACTTCTCCCCAAAAGACCGACCTCCAGGCACCATTAAATTCAGAATCACCCTCTTTGTCTCCACAGTGGGAGTATATGTAGACACTACATGTGGTGGAAACATCAAAACCAGAGCACGTCTCAGAACCTTGAGAGTTGGTCTGTCTAAGTCTGACATTCAGTCTCTTGTCTCCTATGACAAAACAGCCCCATACAGTGCACTGCTATTGCCTTCTGGCATTAAGAGGAAGCAGTGATGCTGGGTGAATGGGCTCTACTGGCCTGTGCTCTGTGCTTGATCGAGATCCCCACCGCCATGCTTTTCTGGTGCACCTTCCCTTCTAGGGCTTCCATCTGCTTTACAGTTTCATCACTGACAGCCGTCTGGGTTCTCTTGTCTTTGTCCCAACTCATTGTTTTGTCTCATAATGGAGGGAACCTTGGCTTTTTGACATAATAGATTGTCCTTGTCTATCAACGCATTGGCTTGTCGCAGAACTGTTTTTGTCCTCTACTATCTGTGCGGCTAGCATCTTCAGGAGAAAGATTGTTTTTCCTGGGTCACTGTAATGCCCCTGCATTCACCCCTTGTTTGGCACCTTCAGCTGTGGAGTTCTCAGGACATACTTCAGAGTGATTGTCCCACCTTGGCATTGTGAAGCAGTGTGGTGACTTGTGGAGGCAGGAGCAAGGGCCAGGCAGTGATCCTCCCTGCACCCAGCCCTGTCACTCTCCTTCCAACGTCCACGTGAGCAGCCAGACTTGCTTGACATTAAATAAATTCTCCCAAGCATTCTACATAAAGCCAGAACTGAGAATTTACTTTTTTTTTTTACTTTTGTTTCATAATCTGTTAAGGTACAAGATTGGGTAGAATCCAGTTCCTGAGAGTTGTAATAGAGTCTTAATTATACAGCTTAGAACGGGCACCTTTGTGGATGCCCAGACTCATTTTCTGCTAAGAATAACAGGCTATAGCCATGAACATCTGATTGCTAGGCATGGTGCTGAGTGCCTTGCAAACACAGGTTTCTTTAAGCTTCACCGAAGCTCAGGTTTCTCATTTTCCTATACAGACAGAGTCTCATTAGATTAGCAGCTTATCTGATGACCACATTTGTCCTTAAGTAACTCCTTCAAAGGTCCTTCTGAACAGCATAGATTAAATTTTCACCCACTTCATCCCTAACCACATGGGAAGTGTTATCCCCATCTTATAGATAACAAAACTGAGTCCCAGAAAGGTTTAGGAATGTGCTCAGGGAACCGAGCTAAAGAGAAGGGAATGAGCCGGACAGCTGAACTCCTCAAAGACATTTCTGAATGAAAAACTTGTGCTCTTAACTGAAAAAGAAGTTTTTTAAAATAAAATTCATAATTGCATCAACAAAGCACACATATGAATATTTTAATTAGGTATCAAGGAATAGCTGAGTCAACTAAGCATATGGTGCATAAACGTGAAGACCAGAGCTGGGATCCCCAGAACTCACAGAAAAAGCCAAGTGGAATGGTGGCTGAATTGCAATCCCATCGTTTAGGAGGTGGAGACAGGGATGGTTCAGGCACGCTAGCTACCTAGGCAGGCCAGATCAGGCGCTCCAAGCTCAGCAAGACCCCTGCTAGGACTAGAGGAGGGCATCTGAGTTCAATCTATGACCTTCACATGCATGTACACACTGCACACATGAACCCTCACACTTACTTGCACCCTCACACTTGTGAACAAACGGCTACATACACAGGCACATCACATTAACATGTGAAAGTAGATAATTGTTTAAAGAAAGGAAAACAAGGGCACTCTAAAGCAGCTGCCTACTATATGAAGACTGGACAAGTTTTCATTTCTCTGTCATCTAATTCCCCTTTCGTTTTCAAAAGACTGTGTCTTCATCATCTCCTACCAGATTGTCAGGGCATTTGAAAAAAGATTTAGTTTGAGGTTTTACAGTGTGTTTTTCTTTTCTTACAAAGCCCAATAAAATGAAATGAAATTAGAAGTCAGTCTGTAGCCTCTGTTTCTTAGACCTCAAGCAAGAGTGTGATAAGAAGCTAGCACAGGATATTCAAACTACCTCAGTCCTAAGTGCCCACTCCACTTGTGAGGAGCTACGGGAACTGAAGCCAGCAGAGTGTGTGTGTGTGTGTGTGTGTGTGTGTGTGTGTGTGTGTGTGTGTGTGTGTTTAAAGTGTTCAAAAGACAGACTGTGTTTCAAGTTTGTCTTAGCATCAAAGCGTATAGTCAGATACTTAATTTAAAAAGCATTGCAGAAGGTCTGGTCTCTATCTGAGCCCAGAGCTAAGGCTGTCCCACAACCTTCTAGATCCAAAACCTGTCCCAGGTAAAGAGCTGGTCTCTCAGGAGCACTCTCACTCCAAAGCCCTCAGGTGAGACACAACTTTCACTCCACTAATTGTCCAAAGAGGGACCCTCCAGGTGCACACAAGGCACAGGAACTGTGGAACAGCCTAGGATCCTTCCGGTGTCCATCTGCACCCAGAGATAAGGCTGTCCCACAGCCTCCTGGTCCCAAAACCTAACCGGGAGAGAGCTGGTCTCTCAGGAGCACTCTCATGCCTAAGATTACAGGCTCACAGGCCCACAAGAGGGACAAGCTCCAGTCAGAGAGAGCAAGACCAACTAACATTAGAGATAACCAAATGGCCAGAAGCAAGCACAAGAACTTAAGCAACAGAACCAAGACTACAGGGCACCATCAGAATCCAGTTCTCCCATCATAGCAAGTACTAGATATCCCAACACACCAGAAAAGCAAGATTAGGATTTAAAATCACATCTCATGATGATGATAGAGGATTTTAAGGAGGACATAAATCACTCCCTTAAAAAATACACTTTGTCTGGTCTCCTGGGTAATGGGGATTATCATTGCCTCTACCTGGTCACAAAAATACACAAGTATCGTCCTCATAGAGATGCAACCTTGGTTTAAGTCTGGGACTACCCTCTATAAATGTTTTGACATAGAGCCATTGGATAAATTGTTCATCCTTTAGGGTCTCAGTTTCCTTTGACAATACATCATCCATATACTTAGATATTATGACAGGAGAATGTTTATATTAACATATGATACTTAATAAGCTCTCGGCTAAGTAAGGGCCATGGGCATATACTATGAGATTCATTTTATTTATTTTTATTTTTAAAAATAATTATGTGTGTGTGTGTGTGTGTGTGTGTGTGTGTGTGTGTGTGTGTGTGTGTGTGTGTGTGTGAAGACTCAGGTGCCACAGCATGTACGTGGATGTTAGAAAACAACAGTGTTGAGCTGGTTTTTCTTTTTCCATCTTTATCTGGGATTTGAGCATTGAACTCAGGTGACCTGGCTTATACAGCAAAAGCCTTTACCCACCCAGCCATCTTGTTAGTTCTGAGCTATATTTTATATATAGCTCATGTGATTTGATTGTTTTAGTACGTGTTGTTTCTTACTGTCAGACTAAGCTACAATTTTCCCTCACAATATTTTGTATTTATTAATACATTTTCCTGTATGTACTAGAGACAGATAAAGCTCTCTAAGAGTTGTAGGAAATCATGATGTTTACACATAGCTAAGAAAGAGATTGTTGTCAGCTCCTCCTCTGCTGCATTCCAGCCAACAGAGTTTAGATCTATTCTTTCATCCAAATTCCTATTTCTACATGGTATCTCTCTGTGTAAGAAAACCGACATTAGGAGTTCGTTTGCAAGGAAATTAGCCTACATATTTTATTGCATGTGGCTTCATTAGATATTATAAAAAAAATCTGTGAAAAACTACTCAATAATATAGTGTCTCACAGTCAGTTTGTATAAATTAGGGGGAATTAATAATACATTTTTGGAATATATCACAGGCTCTAGAAAACAATTACAATCAACCTTTTTCAACAAAGGGTACTGCATAAATCAAACAAACCCAAACTATCTGCAAAGATAAACCAAGGAAGATACTTAAAAATGAAAGCAACTTCTTAATTTTGTCATACCAGTGGCTCCACGCTGTGGTTTACTAGATAATTTAAGGAATTTTTATAGAGATATATTTAAAGTAGGTCACAATTGGAAACAATTAAGAAATCACTCTGCATGTGCTGTCTCCACACTCACCTCCTCCCTCCTTCTAGCTCCATTGTCTGGCCACCACTCCACTCCAGTGACCTCCATCAGACCTACCTAACAAGGAACATCCAAATTAAACCTTATTGCTTTGCCTGTCCTGAGGGCACAACTGCCCTCAGCTAGCTGTTCCCGGAGCTCCGTTGTCTGGCTACCACTCCTCCACCCTCCAACAGGCCAACACACAAGAAACATCCAGGCCTGCTACACCAAGAACATCCAGTCCAAGGCTGCCCACTAGAGTTGTGCTTCATGGGGAACATCTGGATCAGGCCCCCTTCCTGATACCTGCTACACCAGAAACATCAGGGGACAACCAGATATATAAAGGCCAGCACAACAAGAGCCAGAGCAACATGGCACTTTCAGAGCAAAGCTATCCCAATACAGCAAGCCCTGGATATCCTAACATAAATGAAGCACAAGAAAATGGCCTTAAATCCAACCTTATAAAGATTATAGATGCCTTTCAAGAAGCAGTGGATACATCCCTCAAGAAATACAGGAAAATACAATTAGACAGGTAGAGACCTTTAAAGAGGAAACTAATAAATTCCTTAAAAGTACAAAAAATACAATTAAACAGGCCAAGGAAATGAGCGAAACTGATGAAGACCTGAAAATGGAAACAGAAGCAATAAACGAAACATACTTTGAGAGAATCCTGGAGATAGAAAAACCTAGGGAAGATAACAGCAACAACATAAGATAAGCATCACCAACAGAATACAAGAGATGGAAGAAAGAATCTCAGGCATAGATGAATATGATAGAATAAAATGTTGAATCTAAGAAATCCTGAAACATCCAGGAAATCTGGGAGATTATGAAAACACCTAACATAAAAATAATAGGAATAGAAAGTAAGAAACTTAGCTCCAAGGACTAGAAAAATATTTTCAACAAAAATCATAGAAGAAAAATTAATATACAAAGGCAGACTTATCAGAATTACACATGAATTCTCCACAGAGACTCTAAAAGCTAGAAGGGTCTGGAAAGATGTCTTTCAGCTTCTGAGAAACCACAGATACCAACTGAGTATATTCAGCAAAAATTTCAATCATCAAAGATAGAGAAAACAAGATATTCCAAGACAAAACAAAATTTAAACATTATCTATCAAAAAAAATCCAGTGAAACAGAAGATACTAGAAAGAATCATAAGGAAGTTAATAACATACTAGAAAATAATTTCATATCAGCAAAAACAAAATAAGGGAAACATACACATACCACCACCACCACCACAACTACCACTAACATCAAAATAACAGGAATTAACAATCATTGGTCATTAATATCTCTCAATATCAATGGACTCAATTACCAATAAAAAGACACAGGTTGGGGCTGGAGAGATGGCTCAGTGGTTAAGAGCACTGACTGCTCTTCCAGAGGTCCTGAGTTCAATTCCCAGCAACCACATGGTGGCTCACAACCATCTGTAATGGGATCTGACACCCTCTTCTGGTGTGCATGAAGACAGCTACAGTGTACACATAAAATAAATAAACCTTTAAAAAAAAAAGACACAGGTTAACTGAATGGATGTGAAAACAGGGTCCATCATTCTACCACATATAAGAAACACACTTCATCAATAAAGATAATAAAGAGCTGGGATAAGATTTTCCAAGCAAATAGATACAAGAAACAAGCTGGGGTAGCCATTCTAATGTCTAATAAGATAGACTTTAAATAAAAATTAATCCAAAGAGATGTGGAAGGACACTTCATATAGGTCAAAGGAAAAATCCAGTAGAGGATTGCATTGTCTGGCATCAATAGGAGGAGAAGGTCCTGTAAGGCGCTTTTCCTCAGTTAGGGGAATGCGAGGGTGTTGAGGTGGGAGAGGGTGGGTGGGAGTGGGAGCACCCTCATAGAAGCAGAGGGAGGGGAGATGGGAGAGCCTGGAGGGGAACCTGGAAAGGGGATAACATTTGAAATGTAAATACATAAACTACCCAATAAAAAAGACATTTCAATTCTGAACATGTATGCCGCAAATGCAAAGGCAACCATATTCATAAAAGAAACATTACTGTAGCTTAAATTGCACATTGAACCCCACAACCTAATAGTGGGAGATGTCAGCACCACACTCACCAATGGACAAGTCATCAAGACAGAAACTAAACAATGAAATAATGAAACTAAAAGAGGTTATGGATCAAATGGACCTAACAGATATCAACAGAACATATCTAGAGAATATCTTTTTTTCACAGCACCTCATGGAACCTTCTCAAATATTGATCATTTAGTTGGTCACAAGCCTAAACAGATAAAAGAAAATTGAGGTAATTCCTTGTATCCTATCAGACCAGCATGGAATAAAGCTGGACTTCAACAGCAACAGAAAGCCTACATATTTGTGGAAACAGAATAACATTCTACTCAATGATCGCTGAGCTAGGGAAGAAATGAAGAAACTAAAGAATTTCTAGAATTGAATAAAAATGAAGGCACATCATACCCAAACTTATGGGACACAATGAAAGCACCACTAAAAGGAAAAGTACAGGGCACTAAGGGCCTTCACAAAGAAATTACAAGATTGTCATACTAGCAATTTAAAAGGACACCCAAAAGCTCTAGATTATAAGAGAAGCAAACATACCCAAGAGGCATAGACAGCAGGGAATAAACTCAGGGCTGAAATTAATAAATTAGAAACAAAGAGAACAATACAAAGAATCAACAGAACCAAGATCTGGATTTTTGAGAAAATCAACAAGATAAAAGAATCTTTAGTCACTCTAACTAAAAGTTAGAGAGACAGTATCCAAATAAACAGAATCAGAAACGAAAAGGGAGACATTATAACAGACACTGGGGAAATTAAAAGATTCATTAAGACTTCTTGAAAAGCCTGTACTCCACAACATTAGAAAATCTAAATGAAATGAATAAGTTTCTGGATAGATTTCAATCACCAAAATTAAGTCAAGATCAGGCAAACAATCTAAATAGTTCTATAATCCCTAAGGAAATAGAAGAAGTCATAAAAGTGAACCAAAAAAAGCCCAGGGCCAGATGGTTTCAGAATTCTACCAGAATTTCAAAGAGGAGCTAATACCAATACTCCTCAAACTATTCCATTAAATAAAAACAGAAGGAACATTGCCAAACTCATTCTATGAGGTATGGTCCTCCATATACCTAAACCACACAAAGGAAAAGAATTTTAGATCAATAATGAACATTGATGGAAAAGTACCCAATAAAATACTCACAAATCGAATCTAGAACACATCAGAGATATCATCCATCAAGATCAAGTAGGCTTCATTTCAGGTATGCAGGGGTGGTTTATTATATGAAAATTCCTCAATATAATCCAACATATAAACAAACTTGAAAAAAATACATGGTCATCTAATTAGATGCTGAAAAACCCTTTGGCAAAAATCCAACACCTTTTTAGGCTAAAACTCTTGAAGAGATTAGGGATACAAGGCACATAACCTAAACATAGTAAAAGCAAAGTAGAGCAATACAATAGGCAACATCAAAGTAACTGGAGAGAAACTTACAGCAATTCCACTAAAATCAGGGACAAGATAAGGCTGCCCACTCTCTCCTTATCTGTTCAATATAGTACTTAAAGTTCTGTCTAGAGCAACAAGACAACCAATGTTGATAAAGGGGATACAAATTGGAAAGGAAGAAATCAACGTATTGCTATTTGCAGATGAAATGATAGTAGTTATAATCGACTCCAAAAATTCTACCACAGAGCTCCTGTAGCTGAGAAACAATGTCAGCAAAGTGACTGGATACAAAAACGTTAAAAAAAAATCAGTAGACCTCTTTGCTATAAATGATAAAAGTGATAATAAAGAAATTAGAGAAACAATACCTTTTACAATAGTCACAAAATTTAAAATACCTTGGTGTAATTCTAATGAAGCAAGTTAAAGGCCTGTATGACAAGAACGTCAAGTCTATAAAGAAAAAAATTGAGGAAGGTATCAGAAGAGGGAAAGATCTCCCATGCTCATGGATCTATAGGATTAACATAGTGAAAATGGCTATCTTACCAAAGCAATCTATGAATTCAATGCAATTCCCATCATAATTCCAACACAATCTTTTATAGAGCTTGAAAGAGCAATTCTCATTTTCATATGCAAAATAAAACACCCAGGATAGCTGAGATGATTCTATACAATAAAAGAACTTCTGGAGTTATTACCATCCCTAATTTCAAGGTATATTACAGAGCAATAGTAATAAAAACTGTATGTTATTGGTATAGAAACAGACAGGTTCATCGATGGAATCACATCACAGACCAGGAAATACACATAAGGACACTTGGTATTTGACAAAGAAATCAAAACCATTAAATGGAAAAAAGAATGTATCTTCAACAAATGGTGTTGGGTGACTGGATGTCTGTACATAGAAAAATGCAAATAAACCCATATCTATCACCCTGTATAAATCCCAAATCCAAGTGGGTCAAAGACCTAAACATAAAACAAGACACAGAAGAGAAAGTAGGGACCTGCCTCGAACTTGTTGGCATGGGAGAAAAGTTCCTGAACAGAACACCAATAGCTCAGGCACTAATATAATTAATAAATGGGACCTCGTGATACCAAAAAGAGTTTGCAAGACTAAGAATACAATCAATAGGACAAAACAGCAGCCTACGCAATGGGAAAGAATCTTCACCAACCCTATATCAGACAGAGGCCTAATATCAAAAATACATAAAGAATTCAAGAAATTATACACCAACAACCAAACAACCCAATTAAAAATGGGGTACAGATCTAAATAGAAAATTCCCAATAGAGGAATCTCTAACAGACCAGAAGCACTTAAAGAAATGTCCAACATTCTTAGTTATTAGGGAGATGCAAATCAAAAGGACTCTGAGACTTCATGGTTAAGAACAGAACTCAAGTAACAGCATCTGCTAGTGAGGTTGTGCAGCAGGCGGAGTAGTGCAAGTGGATATAACCACTTCTGGAATCCATTTGGTGGTTTCTTAGAAAAAAAATGGAATAGTTCTACCCCAAGATCCAGGTATACCACTCCCAAAAGATGCCTCACTATACTACAAGGACACTTGCTCAGATATGGTCATAGCAGCTTTATTTGTAATAGCCAGAAACTTGAAACAACCTTGATGTACTTTGATTAAAGAATGGCTTAAAAAATGTGGTTCATGTACATAATGGAACACTATTCAGCTATTAGAAACAAAGACATCATGGGATTTGTGGGCAAATGGGTGGAACTAAAAATATCTTCCTGAGTGAGGTAACTCAAACCCAGAAGGACTTGCATGGTGTGTACTCACTTACATGTGCACATTAGCCGTAAGTACAAGACAACTACAATCCACAGACTCAAAGAAAGGAAGTAATGAAGAGGCCCAAGGGAGGATGTGTGAATCTCACCTAGAGGTAGAAATGGTCACCGGAGGTAATGGAGGGAGGGAGCTGAAAGGGAGAGGGTGTGAGAAGGGGGTCAGGGTGGGGAACAAGTGTGGGAAAAGGAGGTATGGGAGGGAGTAGGAGCTAGAACAGCAATCAATGTGGGGCATCTCTGGGAGTAACTGGAGATCTGGGACAGGGTAAGCCCTGGGGAGTCTGTGAGGGTGACCCTAGCCAGGACTCCTATCAGTTGAGTATATGAATACGGAAGTGGTCACCTCCTGTAGCCAGGTGGGATACACCTGTAGTAGTGCATGGAGGGGGACATCAACCCACCCACAAACACCTTCAACCCAAAATCTGTCCTGCCTCCAAGATGCACAGGGATAGATATCCAGCAGAGATTGAGAGAATGGCCATCCAATGAATGGCCCAACTTGAAACACATTCCAGGTAAGATAGCCCTGACACTATTAATGATATTCTGCTATGCTTCCAGACAAGAGCCTAGCATAAATGTTTCCTAAGCGGTCTCATTCAGCAGTAGACGGAAATAAATGCAGAGACCCACAACCAAACATCAGAAAGTGTTCAGGACCAACCAGGCAGTCCTATTAGGGGAGGGGATCCAACCACAGACAACGGTGTCAGAGAGAGAGCCTCTGCTCCAATTGTTAGGGGACCTACGTGAAGACCAAGATACAGATCTGTTATAAATGTGGTGGGGGACCTAGGGATAATCCCTGAATGGTCTTTGGTTGGTGGTTCAGTCTCTGTGAGGCCCCATAGGCCCAGGTTAGTTGATTCTATAGGTTTTCTTGTGGTGTCCTTGAGTCCTGTGGCTTGCCCAATTATAACCCCCACTTGGTCCTAGGTGGGAAAGGATGTGCTTAGGCCTACTGCTACTGGATGTCCCAGGGTAGGATGGAATCCAAGGTAGACTTCCCCTTCTCTGAGGAAAAGGGGAAGGGTTGGTATGGGGATGGATTTGTAAGGGTAGGGCTGGGAAGACAGGAAGTATGGGGGCAATTGGGGTGTAAAGTGAATAAGTAAGTTGGTAAGTAAGTAAATAAATAAATGGATAAATAGATAATAGATAATAAAAAAGAAATCACTCTGCTTCTATTTCATTTTCTTAATAATCATAAATCAAAGTCCATTTATCCCCCAAAGGTGGACTTTATTAATAGCCAAAATATATACATTTCTGAGATGTTCTCTGACATTTCTCTTGATATTATTTTAAATATAAATATAACCCATTTTAACAGTCACTGAATGCCTTCTGTGTACACCTTGTTTAAACTGAATGACGAAATCTGGCCTATCATCTTTCGTAAATGAAATTGTATTGAAACGCAGGCTCATCTTTTAGTCACTTAGTATCAATATTCACTTTTGTCATATGCTGTCACTGCTCAGTAGGTATGATACAAATATTATGGCCTGCCAAGTCAAAAATTCTTGCTATCAGGACTTTATAAGAAGGTGTTTCAATCTCCATTTAATGGCAAATGTTTCAAGAATTTTCATGTTGATGCTAATATTAGAATTAAGGGAGATTCTCACATATTTTGCTCCTATTGTGCTTCGTGCACATCGATGGGCAGATCAGAGAGGGAATAAATGCTGTATTTCTATAGGTAGTTTGAAAAAAAGACATTAACGTTGTGCTAATGGAACCAGCATGTTCCCCTTCATGAGGACACAGACTGTAGTGTAAGCACCAAACAAAGGGCCACTGGTTTCTAAAATAGTCACTCTTTAAGATCTGGGTATTTGAGTTATGGATGTTGGAAACTGAGGCTTACCAAATATCTGTCAATATCATGACATATTGAATACGTAGGGGCACTTGTGGTTCTCATTTACAGGAGAACATAGAATCTACATTTTACCTGCATGATGTTCTTCAACCCATGCTTGCAAGTACATGAAGAGCAGAAGCCCTGCTGTCCCAAACAGCAGGACAGAAAAGAAGACTTGTTTGGCTTTCATGACCACCTCAGACGGCTGTGTTTCTCTTCATGTCTGAATGCAAAGACTGCAAGGTCTATTCCTCCATGCAGTTTCAATGTTTTCTTGATCTCGTGGGGCTCATTCCACAGAGTAACCTAAAATTAAAAAAAAAAATCCACATTGTAAAGGCTAATAGGATTTTTGTTCAAATATGGAAAAAATGCATATCAACAACAGTGAAATCTTAAGTACATGGTAAAGTACAGAAAAAGGAAACCTATAATAAATCCTTCCAGAAAGGAACTGGGTGCCTTATCCATGGAGCAGTATGCATTCTTATCCTAACCATAATAAAGCACAGGGTAACAGTTAATCAGGTGAAAAGTTTGGCTGGATTTAAGCTATTTCATGTTTCAAACAGTCAAGTGAAGGTTTGAGATTTGTCACCATGATGTGAAGGAGAAGAAAAGAAACAGAATGAATTGACAAAGAAGGAGGAAGATGGGTTAGGATTTATTTGTTTTAAATGGTGGATTTACTATCACTGTTGGCATACCAAATAAACAGCAAAGGGCCTGGACCTAAAAATTTCCTCCCACAAGAACATAATTAATGAAATATATTAGAGGGCATAAAAAATCCACCTAGCGATGAAAGATTACTTAAATTATAAACCAAAAGGAAAACCTATTGAAATCAGCTTTTTCTTTGAACAAACTTATTTAATATCTTAATTTTACTCTGTGTAATACTTCTGAGAACATAGTGGAAATGTGGACAGTCTACTTAAAAAAAATATAATCACAAACGCGTCAGATGCTGGTGTTTGTGTGACTCTTCCTTGAAACCCAAGAGAGGATAGTGGTGTCCACTGGACCTACTAAGCAGCCAGGAGCTGTACTTGGTTAACAACCTGGTCGATGGGGTTACTGTCAAGATAGTATCTAAGACATCAGCCAGCCGTGTCCACACACATTTCCTCTCTGCTAGGGTTGTATAAATGCTTCTTCAGTATGAAAACACTGTGCACACTGCTGTGTCTATAACTTATCTTTTATCTCAAATATCAAAATCTTTGAGGGAGAATACTGTGTATCTTAAATGAAGGCTGTACTGTTTAGCTTTTTCTTTCTGTGATAAAAATGCCCCAATAAAAAGCCAGGGTAGCAGCTCAGGCAGGAGTCTGGAGGCAGGGGCTGAGGGAGACCCTACTGAAGACTGCCGTGTACTGCCTTATTCTCCTTGGTCATTCATCCTTTTTGTCCTAGTCCCACCCTTTTTCATTTCAGCAGACAGCATCGTCCCATTATGTCTCCATTCCTCTTCCACACTCCAAGTCCTCCCACGCCCCATTCCAATTCCCTCCCAAATTCCTGGCTTCCTCTTTTTGGTTATTATTATATATTTATATGCATAAATATGTAAACATTGCCTGCTGAGGCCATTTATCCTTTGAACCATTTGGAAGTGTGCCTTTTAATCTTGCTATAGTCACATTCCCTGGCAACACCGAGATAGTTCTCACTGACTGGCACCTTCCCAGCACCCTATCATCAGTCCGGGAAGTTTCTCCTTTCTGTTTTCTAGTACCTCAGCTAAATGGAATCTCCAGTATTTTGTTGTTGTTAAAGATTTATTTATTTCTTGTGCAAGTGTTTGTCTGCATGTCTATCTGTGCATCCTGTGCATGTCAAAGTCCTGAAGAGGGTCTTAGATCATCTGGAATGGCATTGAAGATAATTAGCCTCCACATAGGTATTGAGACCCAATCCCAGGTCCTTGTCAAGAATAGCAAATGTTATTAGCTGCTGAAGCATTTCTGCAGTCTCACTATTGACCCTTGTGTGAATTACTTGTGTCATAAAACACATGAGATATTGAGATTGTAGTTTGTGCCATGTGGGACAGTGAAAGGTACCCTGGTTCCCAGTTCAGGAGGTTTGAACCCTGGAGACCCTGAAGGAACCGTACGTTGGCATTTCGCCTGACTCCTAGGAAACCAGGCTGGTCACTGGCCCACAGCCCTCCATAGATTTGTGACCTTCAGTCACCTAAGGACAACGCCCCAAGTCCCTTCACAGGTAGAGGACTTGACCAGAGGTCAAGTAGGCTCAAGACAGATCTCCATTACAATGAGGTACCTAAAGGCCTAGAGGCTTAGCCAATGAATTTTCCTTCCCAGAAACTTCTCCCTACAAAAGGTATTTAATCTCAGACCCACTCGGAGCAGTGGGGTACAGTTTTACTCGTCCACCTTCTGCAGTGACAATAAGTGCCTTGAAACCATGGACTGCCTCTTTTCATCGGGATCTGCAGTGGGGAGCCACAGAGAAGGCCTTTGCTTATGGAGTAGCCTTCTAATCTCCTGAAGAAAGCCTCCCAGTGCTCCCAGCGGTGCCCGCTACTAAGCTCAAGCCCACTGCCCTCAAGCCAAGGGCTGTCTCCTCCGCAGGACTAGCCAGAGCTCCCCTTTTCCCCCCTTGGCTCTGACTAGATCCAGCCCTGAGGGCCCCCACTCTGGTCTTAGCTCTTCCACAGTATCCAGCCGCACCTGGATGCCCACGAGCCTGAAAACCAGAAGGCCTGGCCTCCTTGCAGGCCTGGGGACCCCTGAACTAGCTCCGGCTGTGTCCTGCTCTCAGACTAAGCTTCCCGCCCCTGGAGTGTTGGTGTCCCTCTGCTTCCCCCAGCCTGAAGGACACCCACCCCGGGGGTGGTGTGGGGTAAGGGCAGTGAACTTCCCATGTGCTTCCGGCCTCCCCAAGTGGCCCAATTCCTGTGGCCTAGCAGACTGGGGACCCACATTAATCCTATTATTATCCCAGTGCTATAGTTTCCTTTTGGTTTAAGGATAAATAGCATTTTATAATTTGTGTCATCACAACTTGTTTACCCAGTTTTCTGTCAGTGGACACTTGGGTGACGCCCACCGTATGGCTATTGTGACTAATAGTGCTGTGAAGATGATACACAAGGATCCCATTAATAGCCTCCCACCTCCCACCCCCAACCCCCGTTCGTATCTTATTTATGTTTTAATGATTCCTCCTTGTCATCAACCTCTTGCCTTCTGACACACCCCAGAACCACCTGCCCTGAGCTATCACCACCAAAGGTCGGTCTCTCTCACGTCGTTCATTAAGCAAGAAAATGCCTGGTAGACACAGCCACAGGCCAGTTTAATGGAGGTTAGTCCTCAAGTGAGGGTCCTTCTTCTCATATGACTCTAGCTTATGTCAAGTTAAACCTGAAAATTGCTGTGAGTAATTACATGGCCAGTTAAATGGTAGTATTTAGAAATTCTTTTTTACGTTCTTTCTCTCTTCCTTTCTTTCTAATAGTATTTCTCTATATAGTCCAGGCTAGCCCCAAACTCTGTTTTCCTGTGTCTGCATTCTACGTTCCAAGATCAGAGTTGTGGACTGCCACATACAGCTTATTTAGTAATTATTGTGAAACCAGTCTCTGCACAGAACTGGCTTTAAAGCAAGTATAAGAGGTCAGATTTCATGGGGAGGTGTGTAGAATATATAAAGTAGTTAGAATGATCATTTGATTAAGAAAAATCACTACTCCAAAGCATTTATGCCTAGGAAATTCACCAAATTCCCCTTTTTTTACATTTTAATTGCATTGTAGAGGGACCAGAATAAAACCACCATGGTGGTCGACATCTCAGGCCACTTCAAGCCTGCTTTTCTCAATCCCCTAAGGAGCAGCTCCTTTTAGTGATTTTACCAATGCTTTGGGGGATTTCAAGTCTTTTGATTATGGCAAGAAAGCAGGTTTTAAAGATGTTGGAAATTGGCCAGTTTGATGGGTGAAACTTCATACCTATAATGAATGAAAAAAAATGTGTGTGTGTGTGTGTGTGTGTGTGTGTGTGTGTGTGTGTGTTCCAACCATGTGCAGAAAGGGAAAACTCCCAAGAGAAACTATGAGAATAAGCTAGCTTTTGCTTCCTTTGATAACGACAGTTAAACAATGAACTGGCATATTTCCTGGGGATCTTAGACAATTCGGATAGGAGGAAAACAGTTAAACAAAATCTAGTACTAACAAAGAAATAGTTGTTTACAAGAAGAAATAGACTTTTACAATCTGTCTACATAATTAAAAGTTATCTCAAAAGAGGAAAGATAGAAGAAAACTTACAAATCACAGCGGTGCCACAAACCTGCAGGATGGTGGGTGTGAGAGCCCACTGGAGCACCCCTTGGGGGTTTGCAAAGGAAAATTATTACCCGCTATGCTGGAAATAGATTAAGCCTTTGCCCTGATTTTTTTCCGGAGGTGTTGCTATCCCCTCACAATCCTCCTGGGTGAGAAAGCAGCCTAAGAGCCTAATTGTTCTTATGGCAGATGTGGGGAGGGCTGAGTGGTTAAAGCCACAAGGCAGAAAGGCAATCTGGTGGAAAGCAGAGAGAGCTGTTTGTTTTTCCTCCACCTCAGTATAATAACCCAACATTGGCATGAGGAAACGGCTCTCATTAAACATAGGTGAGGTGGTATGGGCAACCGTTTGTGCTTTAAGCAAACCTGAACGTCAGTCGTGATGGGAACATGCACCTTTTTAGAGATCAGATATCTACCTGCAAGCCTGTGGGGAGAAGTGTAGACTGCTGGGGACTGAAATTACATAGAATAATACTGGTTTATGTACAGGCACAAAGTGACTAAACCTTGCCTGAGCACAGCCCCTTCTCTTCCTGGTTGTGGAAAGGATGACATTGGCTTCATGGCAGAAGAGAAATAGGCCATAGATAGCTGGGTTCCCGTGTCCGGTCTGTTGCTAATTCCCTCCTTCACTTCTGTGTTGGGAACCCCACAGCTCCCAAGGAAACTGCCACTGTTTTTTTCAGTGATGTCTTCTTTTGCTTCATTTTGAGGAAGCTGGGTACCTCCCTCCTTATCTCTAGCTTATATTGGTAGTGAGGTTCCAGATTCGCCAGAACCTTCCACATTTACAACCTAACAGGCTCATAATTTCTGTCCGTTTCCCAGCTGTTTACCTCCTTCTGTTCCTGGCTTTGAGTCTGGTTATACTCTCAGGCTCTCTCCCTTCCGAACTGCACTTATCAATGTTTAGTTCTGGGTAAAGCACACAGCCAAGTATGAGCACACATCCCCCTCTTCACCAGAAACCCCCATGTTCTTGTTCAGCTCTAATTTACCCTCTCTAGTAAAGTCAGGATGACAGCATGTCTGCTATGTAGCACATCACATCAGGAGATACTGAGTCAGACAGAATAGATGGTGTTTCTGAAAAGCATACAACTGTCCTGAGGCTTACTCTAAAATATTTTAGGAATCTGGCTTAAGTTTTTTCATTTGCTAAGCATGGTAAGTGTGCTAAAAACACAAGCAAACACTGTGGAAGTCTATTCCTCCTTTTAGCCATATTGTGGATAAGCTGTAGTATGTTTCTAATGATATCTGGGACATTGCGGACAGGGTTATAATTAAAGGGATGGAAATTGATATCATGTTCGTTGAATTTAGGACCTTATAGAGTGTGTTAATGATCAAAGCCAGTAAATCCTGAATGAGTAGCTTTTAATTAAGTGAGGGAGACCTTAATGTACACTTCAGATGAGATTGGCTGTAGTTTGTGTGATACCACAGTAGGCTTTATTTCCTACTTAAAAACAACCTTTTGTGTGTATGCTAGGCTTTGAATCCAGCTTCCTGCATGCTAATCATGTTTGCCACTTAGCGAAACGCCATCCCAAATGTTAACTTATTACTTATTACTTCATTAACTGTCTCACAGGCTGTTTTGGTCCATTTTCTAACCTCAAATTCTGTAAGCATTTCTCCATTTTCGCCAAATGCTTTCTCCCTTGACAACTGTTATTTTTAAATAATTAGAAGTCATAAAACTAGCGTAATCGTATGTGTCCTGCCTCCAGCTTCCTCCAGCAATAACACCTTACATATGCACAGCATCATTACCCACATAGAGAAGTTAAGAGCGTTACTTTTGGAAGGCTACAAATGTTACCCAAAGAGGTCCATCTTGTATTCACAGAAGCTGGTGAACATGCTATTTCATGGCAAGGAAGGATTTTGATCACAAAATGAGTGAAAGTCACTAGTCAGCTAACCTTACATAAAACAGGTCCTTCTTGGTGAGCTGGTTCAGCTCCATTTAACCACAAATGTTCTGAGCTGTGGAAGAGGGTGAAGGAAGAGGCAGCCTTGAGAGGGGAGCTAGACTGGCCTGTGCTAGAGCTCTGGAGGTGGAAGAGGGGAGCTATGTTGCTTCCTAGATATGGAAAACACAAAGAAGCAACCCACACTCAGTTGCACTGACAGAAAACAGCCCAGCCGACCACTCGATTTTAGCCCGCTTCTGACTTCTAGTCTACATAACTGTACGATAACATATTTGTATTGTTTTAAGGCATTGAATTTATTATGTTTTGTAGTAGAAGCAATAACAATTAAGCCAGCTAAGGACAATACCATTAAACACTATTTGGAAAGAGGACAGTTGCTAAAGTTTGGTAAGGATGGGTGGAATGACACTGACAGCTTCTTTTCCAGATGGATTCTCAGGCTTGCTGCGTTCTGGTTTAGTCTGCTCACCCATTCGGGGCGTTTTGTCACCCATTGCTTTATTCGACAGTAATTTGTAGGTATTTCTTTATTCATATTGTTCTTGCGATCTCTCATATAATTTATTTAACAGGTACCTTCTACTTTTAGCCGTTGTAGTTAAGATTTAATTATAATTAAAGTCTTTCAGGAGACAAGGCTTTGCCTTTATCCTCTTTGTTTTAGAGGAAAAAGTTTTGAACTCTTGGATTCTGTTATTTAATATGGAGGTTTTACTTTTTACACAACATAACCTTCCTTTCAAGACTGTGTATGGCTAAATGCTATTGCCCGCAGAAGCCTTTGTTTGTATTAGATGGGGCCAAAACCTCAAAGGGATTATTGCTAAATGGACCATTCATTCTCTACTTTAGTTTAGCTTGGCATCACCCACCTGGTTTAAAGCTTTTAGAGCTTCACATATTTTAAAACGTTAAGCATGCATGAAGTAAAAACACTGTGGGGTTTTATATTTCTTTACATAGAACTGAAAGAATGTGTAATATATATTCAAAAGTCAGTTAAGACGCCTCAAGACCTCCACTGACTTCATTGTGTCGAATCACCAAGGTCACGCCAACCAACATGCAAGGCAAATAGAGAACCCAGTAGTTAGTTTATTAAGATATGGGTTCTTGGAGTTCCAGACTTTGGCTACAAGGGAATGGGAAATGACAATTTGGGTGACCTGATGGGATAATGGACAAGGGAAATGTCAACACAGCTAAGAGAAAGCTATCAATCATTAATGGAGTTAGAAAGTCTAATGAAGTGATCTTATTTTGCTGTTGAAATTGGTATAGTAACCTCAGGAAAAATGAATAAAACATGGCTTGTACTGCAAGCTTGGTATCCACAGTGGCTAACTGGAAGAAACAAAAGTTGTAAGTACAAAGTGGTGTTGAAGAATATGGAAGGGACTCCGGTGCTGCTACTCTGTGTAGAACTTGCAAACTTTAGAGTGGGTTAGCCTCACCCCTACCTCCACAATCAGGCATAGAAGACTGTATTCTTAGAAGTGTGCTCTTATGTTCCTTAGAAAAATAGTTGGCTCAAAAAATGGCCTGTACACTCATTTCCTTGAGTGGAATTTGACCTATGTGAGAATCAGTCTTCAGAAGCCAAAAGCCAAAACATAAGCAAACAAAAAATAGCAATACATTCTCTCCTGGGTTTTGGAAGCTAGAAAATTGAAATCCAGGTAGACTCAGAGCTACGTCTTTTTAGATGTATTTGCCTTCTGGGCTTCTGCTAGTCTGTGCACTGGACAGACACTATCCTCAGAGGTCTCTGACCCGGCAAAGCAGGAGTGTTCAAGCAAAGGGGAAGGGTATCACTGCTCTGGCTGCACTGAGCCGAGCCAGTAAGGAGCTTGCTAGCCAGCAAGGTTCAGGGGAGCTTCTGGCTGCAAAAGCTTCAGCTTTGGGAGGGCGTTCTCTTCCCAGGAAGTGTTACATCTCTTATAAGACAGATGCTTTCAGGTGACGGAGTAATTCTCACACACCTTTCTTCCTTCTGAATAGGATCACATACACGTTTGGGGGATGGGTGGATTAGGGTCTGACGGCAGGTGCTTCCTATTGGCTTGGCCTGAGATATTAGGGATGCCTCATTTTGGGGGCACTGCCCCTATATGACTGATGGTCACAACTATTTTGGGGGGGGGCTTTGACTATGTGACAGGGCCCTGGTGTTGGGAGCAGGTGAAGCTCTTACTGTCCCCAGGGCTTCCAACCCAGCTCTACTTTACCAGGTTTCCTCTCATGGTCCATTGCCCCACAGGCTTCCAGTAACTCCAGGCATCATATGGATTCTTAGCTCCAGTGTGTACTTTGAGTTCACCGGTCCTTTCTTCTGTGTGTTTCTTTTCTCTGTCCTGAATGTAGGAATTTGCATAGCACTGGATCGAAAGCCTACCCTGATACTGCAGTATAATCTCAACTAGAGGTTGTTAAGCTAATTACAACAGAGATCCTTTCTCCAGATGGCACAGGTTCTGGGTGTTAGCATTTGGTTATACTTTGAGGATCATCAGTCACCACTTTATACCAGCTGACTCTTGGTTTCCCTAATGATGGCGATCTTATTACAGAGGATCTACTCAAAGAGAAGAGCTTGGGCGGGATTGTGTGGCAAATGGTATTTTCTGTCTTACTTGGAATGAAAAAAATAGGCTATATGTCGTTCTTGCTTTGCTGAGAGCCCCCTCACTGCTCTGATGAAGGCCAGGCTCAAGAGAAGCCAGTGCAGTGGAAGGCCAGGCTGAGAAGCCTGCAGAAGAACGCAGGAATCGCTCTGGCTGGACCCTGCCTGAGCTTGTTCGGCCGCTGAGATTGTTAATTAGGAAAGCCAATACATTCCCTTTATTTCTCCATCTATTACAAAGCAATTGCCAGTGCAGCGAGGAATCTAAGGGATAAATTACATGGAGCATACAGCAGTTTTGGCAGGATAATCACAAGTAGATGGAAATAAATATGCAAACATTTCTTGAGCAGTTATTACATTCAAGGCACTGTTCGGAACGTTTCATATCGATAGCTTCCTTCTTGTGACGGCCATGTTTCTTAGCCAGAAAAGCAAACGACAGATTCACTTAAGTGCATGGTTTGCACAGTGTTCTTGAAGATATGAGGTAAGGGGGACAGGCAGAGATGGTTCCCAGAAGGCCTTGATGCCCTAACAGTAGGAGAAGCTTTGTCTTGCAGACATGGTGAATTGAAGGTTTTGAAGGAAATAGATTGATCAGGTTTGCCTTCGAGGTGATCATTCTGAGACAATGTGAAAATAGACAGAAGAGGAGAAAAGGCCACAGACGTTTGAACAGAGATGAGATAGAATCCCAGAGATAAGACTGGAGTATATTACACTCCAGCCCTCATGTCCTCATGAGCTTTGACTGATGTGTGCCTCTGTCCTTCACTATTGCCAGTGGTTAGCATTGTTGGGGTTGGGTCTGTTGCTATGTATTGTAATGCCAAATGCTGGCCCTCAAGGCCTGGTTGCACATAGGGACAGAAGAATCACAGGGCACAATACGATCTTGCTTCTTCACTTAAAACTATTGGTTAAATAAAGATGCCAACAGCCAATAGCTGGGTAGGAGAGACATTGGCAGGAATGAGGAGGAGGAGCAGATGGAGAGAGGAGGAAGCCACAATGGAGTAGATGAATCATGAACTCATAGCCATGAGGGCTGGCCAATTGAAGTTAAGAGTTGCCCAGATGGAACATGGCAAATTATAACTTGGAGTTACTATTAGGGAAATAGTTTCTAATAGTATAGAGGGTGGATATCTGTCCAGCTCTAGTGCCGATTAAGGCTTATTATAACAATAAAATTTAATTATACATTTAATATGTATTTAATTTAGTAATGCTATTTAATTTAATACTGTACTTCTTTAACACATTTAAATTAAATAAATGTATTAATTTAATTTATATACAAATCTTGTTGTTGTTGTTGTTGATGATGATGATGATGATGTTACTCAGTTTCCTTTTATCTGGAAACTGAATGAAAAAGCAGGACAAAAAGCCCCAACTGATATTAAACATTTTCTACAACATATCATGGTTGTCTCTGAGGTAGTCTTTGAGCCTGACCACATGACATGTGCCCCATGCTCTTCACAACTACACTGGAGGCAATGGAAGTACCGATCACGGGAGGCTGATATGGAGCAATGAATCTAAAGAAAGTGTGTAGGAGTTTTGCCTACAGAGCCCCTCTAAACACTATGATGTCGGTACCTTTATATTTTATCAGCTAAGCACAGAAGCAGCTGTTTCATGGACAGTTGTAAAGATTTGCTGAGAGACTGGATAGTTTTACTTTAAAAGGCAGTATGGTTTTACGGAGAAGTTGGTTCAGTCCTATTGATTCAATTCAGTCAATAAATATCCATTAGTCCCCTAAATAAAAAACTCTGTGCTAGGGAAAACTAAAATGAGCAAGATTTGATCCTGATCATTATGAGAGAATATTTTAATATGTCTGCTCATATTTCGTCCCAGTTGATTCTAGTAGAGCTTTCTAGAACAACTCATAACAAATCTGTTCCCTCCTTTACATGACAGATTTTCCAATTACTGAAAACAATTATCCTGCCTGCCCTCAATCTTTTTTTACTCCAGGATAAACAATAAATATACACGATTCCTTCAGCCATTCCTTATGGGACATGGTTTAGAAGACTTCAATCAATTTAATCATCCAGCCAGACACTTTGGAGTTTTCTAATGCCTTCCTTTAAATGCAGGGCTCAGAATTAGATACAATAATCCAAGCATGATTGAACGGACAAACAGTGCTGTCAGAATCAGCACCATGAAAATCTGAACTTCCGTGCATCTGCAGAGGAAATGGGAGAATAAAGCAGGTTACAGGTTAGAGCCCAAGGGCTTTACTCTGCTAAAATACCAGAGAAGTAGAAAGTATAATGCGAGTCCTGAAGGACTGTGAGGGATGGAGTAATTGTAAAGAATTGTGATTAAGAAACTAAGACATTATCATTATCATATGGAATTTATTAAATAAATAGACATTTAATGTAACCTAAAAATGTGAAGGTGGGGTTAAAGAAGAACAGAAATTATGATTAACTATGGATTACAAACAGAAGAAAAATGGACACCAAATATGTAAGATCAGAAAATCTTATTTGGTTTGTAAGGAAGCTATGATGATATGGGAACTGAACTTGGGGTCTTGGGAAGAACAGCAGGTGTTCTTGAATTCTGACCCAGCTCTCCATCCCCACAGGAAATGTTTTTAAGATCGTATGATTAAACTTTCAAAAATGCCAAGAAGTGCATGCTGACAGGAGCCTGATATAGCTGTTCCCTGAGTGGTTCTTCCAGAGCCTGACAAATACCGATTTGGATGTTCGCAGTCAATCATCAGACTAAGCAAGTACAGGGACCCCAGTGGAGGAGTTAAAGAAAGGACTGAAGGAGCTGAAGGGGTTGCAACCCCATAAGAACAACAATGCCAACCAACCAGACCCCCAGAGCTCCCAGTGACTAAACCACTATCAAAAGAATACACAGAGATGAGCCCATGGCTCCAGCTCTCTATGTAGCAAAGGATGGCCTTATCTGGCATCAATGGGAGGGGAGGCCCTTGGTCCTGTGAAGGCTTGGATACCAGGGTGGGGAGGCAGGAGTGAGTGGTGGGTTGGTAGGTCAGCACGCTCATAGAAGCAGAGGGAGGGGGAATGGGATAGGGGGTTTTCAGAAGGGAAATCAGGAAGGGGAATAACATTTAAAATGTAAATAAATAAAACCAACAAAAAATTGCAGAAATGAAAGCAAAGAAAAGCAAAGTAGAATTCAGACGGTAAAGCAAGGGCTGTTAGGAAGCCTTCCTCTCTGTCCGCTGGCTTCTGTATAAACACTCATTCAGGTAGGAGCATGAGTTACAGCCTGAGACAGAATGGGGCTATCTGGTGTGGAACTCCAACTTTTACAGTAAAAGAGCAACACCTACACTTACTTAATGTCAAATATTTAATACTATTTCAGTGAGACAAATTCCTGGTGTAAATATTTGAGACTAAAGTGTTCTGTGTCTTGAGATGTAAAATGTTCTCTGCTTACATTTTCAAATAAATTTTTGAACAGTGACTCAATCAATCATAAATACAATTGTCATTGGTTGTCAACTAGACAAAATTTATCTTATGTATTCTTATCTGTATTCTTAACATTATTCTTAAATTTACCCATCTGCTGATTTCAGAAACAACAAAATTCCTAAAGAGGCATTTTGTTTATAAAGAATCTGGTTTACTTATATTGTATATGGAGGTAGTTAATTCTGTTAATGTTTAGCAATACAATTTCTTTTATAGTACCTCAATATTACATTGGCTGTTATTATATAATGTTGCTTATAAAATAATAATATTGGTCTATACACAATAGTAAAATTCTCTGACTAGCCTAAAACTCTACAAAGCAGTTCAAGTATGTGTTTATTGTAACACGAATAGGATTCCTTTCTTCTACATGATAAGATGTGTGAGCCAAGCTCTTAATACTGTAGCAATCACACACAAATATTTAATATGTCCTATTGTCCTCCCATTGTTTGTCCTCTTGCTTTGTATGTTAGCCACATGAAGTGATCTTCGTTCATGTCATATAGAAGCAACAAAAAGTACATCAACAAAGATACTCTAGTACTCTTGACTTTGAAAAGGATAAATTAAAAAGAAAGCCTTATACACTAGCAAAAACATACATTAAAAATTGTGATATCCTAGTAGGGCAGCACAAAATAGTGCTAATGGTAAAACTTTCAAAAACATTTCCTCAGGTAGCTACTGAAATACACATAGAAGCTTTTAATGATGGAAATAAATCCATATAAAGGAAGAGAGTACTGAGAAATGCCAAGAATGCTCCAAGGTTTGTAAACAGGAAGCTTCCAATGTTATTGATATATTATTTAAGATAATTTAGTTAAGAAGCCAATGGAGAGAATCTGTAGTTAAATAAGGGCAGAGCAAACTCTTTCTTTTGTTTCCACTCCCTCCTCAATTGTCTCCAAAATAAAGCAAGAAATTAGGAGAAACCAACAGGAGTTACAGAGACAGATCAGGGAAGAAGAGACATTTATAAGTGAGATAAGCCACATTTTAGAATGTGGATTGCTGGCAAAAAAGTGATATGTAACTTAAAAGGCTGTACAGTGTAAGCCTATGTGCTTCCAGAGATAACGAGATATGAGATGCTGTCTGCACTGAAAAACTGTGCACCTGGTTTCTTGGGACCCTGTATTTAACAGAAAGGAAATCAACAGCTCTTATAAATGAAAATGAAACCACACAACAAAGAAAAGTCATCAGAAAACTTAGGAGATATAGGTATTTCTCAGCAAAATAGGGACAAACAGATGTAAATATCGAGTGAAAGGATATGGACAAAATGCCTCTACCAGAGTTGACATCTGAGTACTAGGGAGAAGTCCAATGAGGGGGTTGAGAAGTGACAAGGAGATGTTCTTAGTTAAATCATGCAATGAAACTGCAGAGAAGAGATGGCCGGAAGCTCCCTGATTTGCAGAGGTCACTCTGAGTCTTAGCACAGCTGATGGGGCTGAGGAAATCAGGGGAGCATTACCTTGCTAATTTGGAGGACTGGGGCTGAGGAACTGTCACTTGGGAAAGGAGGAAGACCAGAATGGCAGCAGGGAGATTTGTTAACCCCTGGGTTGGAATCGAGACAAAGGCGGTGGAGCAGAAACACATTCAGAATTCTCACGGACCAATGCACATCCAGGTATAGTGAATGTTAGCACATTTGACCAAACTCTCAATCAGGAGTGTATGCAACATAATTATTTTCAGACACGTTTTCAAAAACAATGACCTTCCTATAATCTACAGTAGGGCATCACAATGCAAAAAGGCAAGCGGAAGAGATAGGAGACAGAAAAGAATTGGTCTGGAGTTGGGGCAGGGGGAGAGACCAGAAGTGGTTGTGGACCGCTCAAAGGTTAGCTTTAATTGTTAACTTGACCAATCTTAGAATTTCCAGACAAGGGAGTGCCAGTGAGGGATTGTCTATATTAACATGGCCTGTGAGCCTGCCTATGAGGAATTTTTCATAGTTGAATTGAAGGAAGAAGACCTCGCCCACTCTCTAGGTCCGGATGGTAGGAATTCAGAAGGCAATCCAAGCAGTAAGCATGCGCACAGCCTTCTCTGCTCTCCACTGTGGATGGGAAATGACCGCCTGTCTTAAGTTCCTGCCTCGACTGCTCCCACATTACGGACTGTAACCTGGAATTGTGAACTAAAATAAACTCTCCTCTCAGTTGCTTTGTTCAGGGTGTTTCATCACAGCAAGAGAATGAAACTAGGGCAGTCTGTAATGAAAGGGTGACTTGCTATTATCAGGCAAAACTGGAAAAGACACAAAAAATAAAAATAAAAGAGGCTGCTTAGAATAAAACTGGCCTTGTGCTACTTTTCCTGAACATCTAGATAAAATATTTAGTCAATGATAAAGAGCTAACTTGAATCAATGATAAAGATCTTAAGATCTTAAGAAAGTGTCAAAGAAAGACATTTCTACCTTCAGAAAAAAAGAAAAGTTTAAAAATTGTATTAATCATGCTGCAAAATACAGAAACATAATAATAACTTGTCTCCATATTAAAGCCCAGAAGATCTATCTTCTAGGATTTAGAATGAAAAAAATTGAATGAAGAAATAATACTAAGCAAAGAAAATGGTAAATATATAGATAAATTAATATTATTTACTGATTAAAATAAAAACTGTCTAATTGGTGGGAACAAAGACATAGTCTAGGGGCTGGAGTTCTGGTTCAGATGATAAAGTGTTTGACATCAAACATGAGGACCTGAGTTCAATCTTTGAGAACACACACACACACACACACACACACACACACACACACACACACACACACGATATATAACTATATGTAAGTATTATGCTTGCATGTATATATCAGTCTAGAGTGTGCCCTCGTTTTGTTTTGTCAAGACAGGGTCTCTATATAACCCTGGTTGTCCTAGAACTCACTACGTAGATTTAAGTTGTCTTTGAACCCACAGCCACCGGCCTGCTTCTGCCTTCCAAGAACTGGGATCGAAGATGTAAGCCATCATGAATGATAATGGTGTGCCCTTGGAATCCCCAGTCAGGGAAGATTGTGACAGAGGGATCTCAAGAGTTCACTGGCCAGACAGCTTATCCTACTTGGGGAATTCTACATCAGCAAGAGATGTTGTCTCAAAAAACAAGGTGGGTAGCACATGAGGAATGACATCCAAGATTAACTCTGACCTTCACACACATGTACAGAAACTTGAACCCCTATGTGTACACATAGGAACATGCACAGTCTAAACATGCATGCTCATCTGTATATATACACACAAAATGAGAAAGTAAAGTTTTAGATGAAACATGGCTGCAAGACATTAAAATATAACAACTATTTTTCTAGATTTTTAAGGCTACAACAGTTTTGAAGATAGAATTGTAACTAAGTGAATAGAGAGTGTGCCAATATTAACTGCATAAATATAAATCAATTGAAAATTGTAGTAATTATCAAAAATCAGACAAAATAAGTGTTAATATTAAATGCAACATGAAGATATAGTGTATACTTTACTGAAGGGTAAAATTCACTAGGAACATTGTTTTTATATTTTTTCACTATAGCATAGTTTTTACAAATATAAACATGTTACAAGTTTTCCATATTTTTATGAATGAATCCATCAATGAATTGGCATACTTTTGAATGAATTTCTTTCAGTGGCCCAAAAACTATCCAGTCACAATTAATAAGAGTGTGTAATGGTGAGTAGTAGTGTCAAAAAGCTTCTGCAATGAAAACAAGTAGTGTAGTCTTTCATACAGGTATAACCTTGTATTCTTTTCAAATGACAAAACTAAGTTCCATTTTTGTACAATTTATATCTGTTTTTATAAGGATCAAAGTTAGTGCAGTACTCAAGGATTGCACTTGAGGTATACAGACATGGGAAAGGAGGAGACCATTAATTCCTGCAGTTGGTCGGTTCTTTGAATGAGCAATTGAGAAGGACGCACAGAAGGTGCAGAGGTCCACGCCCTGTGTTCTCTGGCTTCTCTTTCCTTTGATTCCTGAGCTCATTACCAGGCTTATTTTGTTGGTTTCCACTACAGTAAGGTTGAAATCTGAACAAATGTGATAACTAAAATGTTCTACATAATTCTCTACCATCTCGGTTACCTGAAGACAAAAGAGTAGAGACTCAAAAAGATGAGAAACTGAGGCACTGAGAAACCAGGGCAAGCTGGATCCCTGAGTTACTTTATGAAGCAGAAGTTCTCCACTGGTCATCAGTGAACCGAGTGTCAATGGACCATTCTTGTATTTATATTAAATACACAAGAGACCAAGTTACTAACAGGTATTAGGGTCCCCTGACCACAATAGGGTACTTTAACAGTGTGTACTTATGTATTCATATCTTCTTATTATTCTTTTAATTGCCTATATATCATTTTATTTGTGCATTAAATAAAATATTTGATATTAAAATAGTGACTAGAAATCTGAAACATGAGTTGATGGTGAAGCAAGGATTTTTTAATACCTTTGAAGCATATGATAAAACTGTGGGAATGCAAGAGTCACTGAGCATAAAACATGCCTGCCATTCTCTAAAATCTGTATAGAACTAGACAAGGATACTAATTAACAAAAGCATTACTGAGCCTTGAGTTGAACATGAATTATTTTTAACAGAAGCAAGACAGGAGAATTGAGATCTCTAGAGACTGTGAATGTGTTAGGGTAGGGGACCCTTGCTCTATACAACAAAGATAAAAGTTTATTAATGTAGTGGGAGGACCAGGGGTGACGGGGTATAGCTACAAGATAAACATCTTCATTGGGACATGAAATTTTGTAAAATTCATACTGTAGACCCGAAGGTCTCTCCCCTGAGATTGGATTGATGAGAGCTTAGACATCAGTAGGCTGTCTGTAGGAAAGCGTACGTTTCCCTGTTGAAACACAGTGTAGCTGGGGCCGTGTGGTTGAGGAAAGTGACCATACCAACCATTTTATCAGATATTAGGATGGTCTTCCTGGTGAGGGTGCTCTAGGGGGGAACAAATAAAAGAATGTGAGCTCTACATCACAACACAGGTACAGGGTTCTGACTGACCTAACGCAAGTGCAAGTAGTTTAAGCTTGATGAGAGTTCTTTAAGCAAGACCTACGCTGGAGCTGCAGGCAGGGCAGGGCCCCAACTCTATTGTTTGCTGTCATTGTTTAGGAGTGGAAGATAACTAGACAATGGCATGTGGACTAGAGACAGAGGGGCCAGGCAATGTTGGGCAGGGGGCAGAGAAAGAAGAAAAATGGTAGAGCAAGAAACATTGAGAAAGTAGAATGTGTGATAAGTTACTTAGAGAAGATGCCTCTGATCATGGAATCCAGCTAGGCCCAGCACCAACCAAAATAATTCAGCATGGAAAACAGTAGTAAAACACTAACACATGAGCACTGGTTTTATGTTAATAAAAATAGAAGATTGACATAATAACCAAATTGAACCAAAATCTAAAATGAGCCAAGGGGATGGACCCTCCTTCTTGTTTCATGTGTTTAATATATAATGCAGCTGACCTGACACGGGAGTAGTACACAGTCCCATGGAGTGCCTCAAGGTTTGGGGCTCATATAGAGTGTGTAAATGTTCTGGATTTCATTTCCCTGTGCATGCTTTTTTTCTAAGCTGGCTACAGACACCACAAAGACAAAGTCGAGTTCTTCAGTAATTCCCACATGGAATGATGAGAGTAGTGCCAAGGTCAAGATCAGGCATTCGCATTTACCTTGATAACTGTGATGTCGAGTGTGGCTTAGCATACTGTTGGCGAGAGATTCACAGTGCTGCTTTGCCAATCCTCCTGTGGCTGCACCATGTTAATGTGTGCACAAACAGCACAAGTGCAGGTCCCACTGCTTGTTTTATTCTTCCTGAGACCTTAGCTACAATGACCTATTAAATATCATGAATGAAAAATAGTCCCATACTTGCTCTAGAAGTCTGCATTCTGGTTGTAGGCAATTCAAATACACTTATAACATCTAGAATTATTTCCCCAGGCACAATCATTTACATGGATTTATTATCAAAAGTTTCCATTTGTGCAAAGTCTTATTATCATATGTGTATATGAAATAACTTAGAGTACAAATAGCTTCCAGCTAATAATTACCTACACAAATTGTTTGCCGAGCTGTTTTCTTTTAATAGCAAATTCTATATGGAAGTCCACCTTTCTATAGCTATAAATTCAAACAACTTTTAACTTATTCATGCTCTTGAAACTTCAGAAAAATGAAATAAAATATTAACAGTTTAATAAGACCACTAAATTCAATTTCACCCAGTTCTCTTAAGCCTTAGAATTCTCTCAGTAGCATTATGGGTATCATTTAATTTACTACAGTTCTAAACATGTGTGGAGGGTCAGGGGTAGGGAGCATGAGAACAAAGCTTCATTACCTCTGTGAGAAGATTAAGACTCCATGAGGACAGACAATGACCTTTCTCCCGTATCAGAACAACATCAACTTTAGAGTGATTGCTGATCTTTGAGTTCATATGGCCTGAAAATTAACTATAACTTTTTAGTATGAAATCTTACCAAAGTGAAATTTAAAACTACATAGGTCTTAAAATAATGTGCAAAGAAAGGGACCGATTCTCAGATTTTTCAGAATCTCTTTCTCTTTTCCAGTATTATAATTACTGGAATTTAATATTTGTGCTATGAGATACTATACAAAACACCTATTGTTATTCTTATAGTTGGTTTATTATATTGCATACTAAAATGTAAATTGTGTTTTATGACATATGTTGAATAATGAATGTACTCATTTATAAAGGACCTCTACATTTGCTTTGGTTACATGAATATTCTGTCTGAAGGAGTCCTAAATGTTACATTAACACCAGGTAGTATTCATAGAGAGTCCAGAATAGGACTATATTATAAACTTTAACAGTAGGAAGAAAATGATTCCATAGTTATTTTAAAATTAACATTTTCAATTCAATTGAAAGTAAATTCATCTAAAATTTTATATTTATTTTACTTAGTTTGATGTGAAATTGGTTCTCAATTAGTTTTTGTTGAGTAAATGGAGATTTTTTTTATAATTATTACATTTATATTTATTTCGTGTGTGGTGTGCATGTGTATGTGTATGGGAGCATTTTGCCACAACATGCATTCAGGTCAGAGGACACCCTTTGAGAATCAGTTTGTCTTTTCCAATTCATGAGTCCTAGGGATTGAACTCAGGTCATCTGGCTAAGCAGCGTACACCTTTCGCCGTTGACCCTCATCTCTGGCTTGAGAGTGCTTTGATGAGCTGAGGTTTTAAGCTTAAGTATCTATACCTGACACATAAACACTAACATCCACTAACTAACATGCCAGCTCTTTTAAACAACGTGTGGTAAGAATCACACTGGGTCTTTAATCCCATTGAGTTCTGGCCAAATTTAGATGGTTTTCACAGGTGTTTTACCCAGTTGCAGATATGTCACTACTGTTACCATAGATGCAATACTTTGCTGTGTTCTGGAAGGATATGAAAGGACAACAAAACAAAAAGAAATTCTCAGTGAAGCCTTATTTCCAATCAGTATTTCCTATGCTAAAATGTTTCCAAGTATAACTAGAATATTGGACAATATTACTTTATAGAATACCTTTGATATTGTTACCATGTGGGATCTCCTACCTTGACTACAAAATTGTTTAAAATGTATACTTTTGGGGGACCCTTTTTTCTTATTACTCTTCTAAATTTTTCTTTTAGAGATATTGCCTCACTAACTTCCAACTAGGAAAAGTTTTGCTATGATATCAGTTATGAAATTATTATGAGATGTTGAATGTAGATAGCAGACAGATTCAGAAATGTTACTAATTGACTAAACTACTTTTGTTCACAATAGCTCATTGTATGTGAAAATAATATTATTTGCTGAGAACAATAGAGTATTTCTCCCAGTTTTTATTTTGACAGATATCGAAAGTGTAAACTTAACCACAATATGATGAATAGAGTGCAATTCTTATTTACATTCTCTAGTGACAATTTTGGAATAATGGTTTCTTTAAAAAACACACAAATAATATAAGAACAGGATTTTGTTTTAATCCCAGGCATGGGAATATGCAGCTGCTTCGCAAAAGCTGACTGTGATTTGCCTCATGCTCTGGCAGAGGCATAGTTTTTCCAGCTGCTGATAGTTGCATTTGTGTGATGTTTGGGATTCTGGGAACTTCTCAAAGGGCTCACAAATGCTAGAGCCAATAGGCGGGGTGAGTGGTTGTTGATCATTCAAGAAGGTGGTTCGCTAGTTGTTGTTGTTGTTGTTGGTTATGGTTTGTTAAGCAATTAGACACAAAGAAAAAAAAACAAGAAAAAAATTAGATATCTTGATGTCGAAGATCAAATTTGCTCCTAGGAACTCCACATCCCTAATCATCAGGAAGTTATGTAATGATAATGACCTCCACTTTCCAACTCTGACTTTATTCAGGGATCTCTTTCTTCTCTCTCCTCTCTTCTTTTTTCTCTCCATCTCGTGTTACAGAAGGGTGGAGAAGGGTAAAAGAAAGAAGAACCCACAGAGCAACCAAAGACCTGCCACAGCATTCAGTGATAGCTGATGTTTTGCCTCATTTGATTTTTTTCCCCCACGTTGTCCCATGGCAATTTATTGTCTCTTTAAAGCAAGTAGAAGAGACCTGGTGACTTAGCCCCAAGCATTTGGAATGGTCCAAAGAACATATCCCCCCATAAATCACCTGAGGGCTGTCATTCGACAAGTTTATCCTCGGTGCCATACTGTTATAAGCCTTTTAGTTCAAGTTCCCAGCCCTCGGCTGTTCCCATATTCTCCATTAAGACTTTTCTCCAAGTCCAGAGAATGATCAAGAAGGCAGGCCCATAGCTCGATACCAGGTCTCCTTTAATTCTGTGGTATCATCGGGTTTTTTTTTTTGTAGTTGTTTTTCATGCTACTCACATTTAAAAAAATATTTGGGTTGCACTGACAGATACATATCAATTTGAGTTTGTCTAAGAATTTGTGGTAATTGGATCCTGGGTAATTTTGTGTTTTGACAGGACTTTGAAGAGGCAAGTCTGTTCTGCCACTGGGCATACTAAATCTGACCATGTAGTTAAGCTGATACAGGTGTGAAGGTTCTTTCTCCTTTGTCAATAACAGGCAGGCTGTGATACCAGCCAAGATAATGGGAATATTCTGTCCCATGGAACCACTTACTGAGCAGTGGAACATTTTGTTAATGGTGTTGTAATAGTGGTTACAAAAGTTGCTTGTATCATTAAATGATCTGTTATGTGACTCATTGAAGTGGACCATTGCCTCTACTGTTCCCCATCTACACATGCACACGCTATGGGCTTGGGGGGCGTAGGGGGTCTTCCTTATGTAATATACTTTAATTCTTTATACACATTATTACTTTTCATGCTCCGAAGAGCCCAGATTTACCCAGTGAGAGCCCATTATGCTGGTTCTTATGTGCCTTTGATGTATTCTCACCAGTTTTGAGCAATTTCTTTCCCAAGTGACTCCTAAAACATGGAAAGTGAAGAGATAGAAGAAAAGAGTTTGCTACTTGAGGAAGTTATAAAAGAAATGAGTGAGGCCTCTTACTTCACAAGCATCTGTCCATTTATTTTACTAGATGATGAAGGTGGTATAAGTGTGCTTTGATGTGCAGTGTAGTGCACTGACTAAGAATGGCCCCCATAGGTTCATATATGTGAATGCATCGGGGAGTGGCACTACCTGAGAGGGATTAGAAGTGTGGCCTGGTAGGAGTAGGTGTAGTCTTGTTGTGTGTCCCTGTGGTTGGACTGTTGGGGTTTCTAAAGACCAGCTCAGTCTCTCCCACCTTCCTGTTGCCTTCAGATCTGGATATAAAAGTCTCAGCTCCCATGTCTGCCGTGTACTACTGTACTCCTGGCCATGAATCTCATGGACTAAACCTCTGAAACTGGAAGCAAGCCTCAACTAAATGGTCATGGTGTCTCTTCACAACAATAGATCAACAGATGGCGAAGGCATGTAGTTTACATGCAAAAATGGCTACTTACAGGGATAAATAAATGAAGGCTCAGCTCACTCAGCATTCATTCAGCAAATATTTATGTCATCCAATCCTGATGCAAGGACTCTAGCATATCACTTTTCTTGGAATACACCAACCGTCAAACTAGACAAGTCTCTTTAGTGGATAATGTTACACTAATGAAGGGGACACTGGAGGACATGAATATATAACTATTGGATATTTGTGTGTAAATGTATATGATGAGGTATCTGGATCACTTGAGGAGCTGCAATGTAAGTTGCAATATTGATGACATCAACTAAGAGTTAATCAGGCTCTATCTGTGTATTCAGGTTGTGTGCATATGAGAGTCTGCTAACTTGGAACAAGCGGAAACCATCGAGACAGTTGGGGTGGAGGAAGAGAAGAGACTGCAGGAGTCTAACCTCTCTGTGCTTCAAGGACAGGTAGTTTGGTCTTTGCCTTGAACAAAGCAATGGCAATCTATGTAAGTGATATATACACAGCAAGAGGAGTGATAACTATCTTTGCATTGGGGAGAGGCTTGTCTCTGTCCCTGTATTAGAGGTAGGGCAATGCCAGGTCACTGTCAACACCTTGGCACATCTGCTAGGATCTATGAGAAGAGTGGCAGCTTAGACCCCAGTGGTGACAGAGGTCTGTCTGTTAGTAATGTACTGTGGAGCAAGTCTAAGGACATGATAAAAGGCTTGATGGTGGCTGATGGAGGGACACCATTGAGGACAGCACCCAGATTTGGCTTGGGGACATTGGAGGTCTGTATGAAGGGCAGAAGGGATATCCCAAGCTTGATTTATGAAACTTATTGGGGCTTTCTGAGCAGTGCTTATGGATGTCAAAGCATTCTATATTAAATGTAAACTGATAATTCATGAAATTCTTATTGAACAGTACTCGATGTCTGTATGTGGGGAAAATCTCAAAAGAGTCAAAGTTCTGAGGTTCTAAATGGATGGTCTTTGGAATTTAGGAACTAAGTGATAGTCAAGCTTATTCTCTAGATGCCTCAATATTTAAAAAAAGAAAACACTCTGCCATACTTTTCCTCTAGTCATGTATATGTAGGCTCAAGCTGTAAAGTGTTATGTAATTCATATTTAACTGTTTGATAGCTATGCATCTTGGGCTCCAGATACAAAGAGCTGGGAAAACCGCAGTTCATTCAGCTGACGGCAGCCTTACAAAAGTCACGGACCAGTTCTCCCTGATGACAGCAGGTCCTGACTGAAATAAAGTATAAAGGGCACGGGGTAAAGTGGGAGAGGATAGAAGCAGTGCACATCGGACAGCATCGCTAGTAAGAAAGGCATACATTAATGGGCTAGGAGAGAAGCAATGTACTTTCAACAACACCACTAATAAGTAATCTTTATTGCTTTTAAATTTTATTTTAGGAGTGTTTTCCCCACAAGTCTTTGCATCAGCTGTGTGTCTACTGTCACATGGGTGCTGGGAATCGAACCCAGACCCTTTGGAAGAGTACCACACGCTTTTAGTTTCTGAGACATCTCTTTACATCCTAAGTTTTATTTTTAATGTTTGAGAAATTGATCTTTGAGAAAAGCAATAAATTGCCTATGTTTTGAGTACCCATTCAAAGAATCCTGTGAGAAAACCCAATTTTATTTAGAAATATGTTTCCAAAATTCATTGCCTTTATTTTGCTTTGAACTTAACTTTTATGGTACAGAGCTAAGATCATTCTCTCTAAGACTTCACAGATGAGGTTTACTTAAAACAAGCTTATATGCTTTAATTCCTTCCGGGTAAAAATGAAGAAAGAAAAACTGACACAAATGACTGCTGAGCTAAATGGAATTACGAGCTTCCTGGTTGTGAAACCGTGGAAAAAAGTAAATAGCATACTCTTGGATGAATAGTGCCAGCTCTCTTGTGTGCTTTCCTGTTTGCACTAACAACAGCAGGAGATTCTGAAATGTCCTCACTGCATGGAATAGGTGCTTTCGTTGTCCTAATCATGGTCTGTGGAGTCCAACTAAGAGCTGATATAGTAAAGGGGGTTATGTGGGTGGTGAAGTGGGGTGCCTCGTGTCTATTTATTCTGACAAAGGTTTTCTCTTGAATCACAAAGCTAACAGGAGAGGAGAGGAAGGACGGCTTACTTCCATAATGTTTGCCTTGATTCCTCCCACAAATAAAAATCAGAACAAGAAACAACAGATATCCCCATAAAACTTCACAGACTCTATAGCTCTTCATGCGATGACACCCCACAATCCCACAGCCAACCTCGTCTTTCATCCACTCCCACGGCCCTGTCGGACTCACATTAGAAACTATAACAAAAGTAGATGAGGAAATTCGGGGGTCAATCTGATGTTGGATTTGAGCCATTCAATTGACCAAGCATCTTCTAGTGTTGATGAACTATACACAGAAAAACAATCATGGCGCAAATTGTGTTCTGTGTGATGGCTGCATCTCTTTTGTAGGAAGAGCTACCTCTCAGACGGCTACCCTGTAGTCTCCAGGATAGAGAATCCTGGGCTCAGTAAAAGCAATTGGATCCTCACATCCACACAGACAGCACAGCCTCCATCACAGTGTCTCTTTTAAAGGCAGTAAGATACACCATGTTCTGAAAGACACATCAAAGTAGGACATATCTGTGGAAGCAAATGTCTTACGATGCAGTCATTTAGTCAAAGCTGCTTGCTTATCTCTAATACTGAAATGACAGCTTATATTAACTCTTCATTCTCACAAGTATAAGATTCACACATAGATTCATAGCAATAGAGAAAGAATATTTGAAGTAGGAGCATTTGAATTTTATTCTTTTCTTGCATCTTATATAACTTTATATCATATGTGTGTACACACATACACACACACACACACACTTCAAAATTCTCACCTCTTTGTAAATAGTATATTTTGTATAGAGAAGATAAGTTGGTATGCTTTTAGGGTGTAAACATTGCAAGGATTAAACATCTTTAAGGCAGACATTGAAACTCCATAACCTCTGACTCGTATATTCTAGCATGGGCACATTTACTTCAAACAGTGTAACGGACTCCAAACCCAATAGTTTAATTTGGTTGGCAATAGCTTTGGCTCTGCTATAAGCATGCTTTGAAGCATAATATATTGTGTGTGTCTAATATTGGACTAGTGCAATTTCTTGTTTGTGTAGGCATATTTTAAGAACATTAAAATGCAATTTTAATAAAATTTCACTTTCTATTTCTATTGTCTAAAATTATATATACAAAGTACAAATATAATATAAATACATATACACAAGTACATGTGTATAAATTTATATATTTTAAATTCATATGTATATATATACATATGTATATACATATGAAAGCCTTAAATGCTTTGTACAGATATACATTTAACAAAGTTATGGCTTGAGAGAATGAAGGTATTAGTCCATTTATATACTAGCATTCACTACTCATAGTTATCTACAAGTAAACAGTTTCCTATGAGAAATAAGTATTGGAGGAGAAATTTACAAATTTGACATCAGAAGCAAAGGCAGGAGACGTGCCCCAGTTAGAGGACGATGAAGCACATGGGTCTAATACACTGAGGACAGAACACCCATGGGCAAGTGAGTTGATCCCACTGAAAAGCTGTGTGAACAGGCAATAGCAGCATGGGACATAATCTCAGCCTACATAAAGATCATGTTTCCATAGCTATATGACTCTCATTAGGGACAGTGTTGCCCCTTGGGAATATCTTAGGATGGGGTCTGTACCCACAGAGGACTCACAGTTTAGTCAGGGGCAGCGGTTGCTGCCTTTCAGAAGGATCACGGGTCCCACATAATAAAATATCCCATATGAAAACCCGTCTCTGAACTGAACTTCTGAATATGTTCTGGCAGAGAACAGTGCCAGTCGTATTAAGAATCTGTCGAGAATTTCAATCAAAGCCTAGAAATTTACAAAAGGTTGCTAAGGGATGTAGTCACTTTGTGTACTCTGTCTCCTGGTTTTGGAGCAAAAGCTGTCTAACAGTAATAGAAGTAACAGCGGTAAATCAATAGTTTTCATGTCAGCATGGCGTTACCAACACCATGGAGGTCAATGGCAGAGGAGACAGAAATAGAGTTTATATCACTAAGGAACAAAGTGACCATGCGCCGTAGAGCTGTCAGAAGTGTGGAGGCAACCGTTTAAGAGTGCTCACTCTCTTCTTTGCAAAACACAGGCCCATATTTCTTCTGCTCCAACTCTCTGTATTTGACTTGGCAATGATTCCATATTTGACAGTAACAACTATTTTCTTCTTCCCGCTCCGTACTTTGTGATTAACCTACCCTCCGTCCACCCTCCTTGTCTCATTTTCTTGGACTTCTCATACTCCATTTCTTCTAATATTTTTGTTTGTCTTAAATTGAAATGCACTTTTGCGTCCGTCTGTTACAGCACACAGCGTGCGCTGCAGTTCTGGTTCCCTCCTGTGCTCTAGTGAAGTTACCTCGAAGCAGTACAGAGTCACACCTGGTGACAAATCACTGTTGCCTTGGGGTTCCTTTCCATCACCGATATTATCACTAGTACACTAGTGCAAGTTACATTTCATAATATGAATAAAGTAAGAGAAAATAATTGTATTTAATAATGAGGTAG
The DNA here is from genome assembly GCF_011064425.1 of Rattus rattus. Taxonomy (NCBI): domain Eukaryota; kingdom Metazoa; phylum Chordata; class Mammalia; order Rodentia; family Muridae; genus Rattus; species Rattus rattus. Next base: position 28,169,314 of record NC_046168.1, on the reverse strand, counting down.
AGACTAAGGACCAGAGTCTGATGCTGTGACTGCTCAGTCCTCTGCATTTGTCAGCACCTCTGTATCATTTCTTCGTAACTACCACAGACCAGTGATGCTGTCACAGCCAGGAGTTTTAACACCCAGGTCTAACTTTACAATTTGCAGTATGATTTCTTGTGGTTTGCCCTGGGATTATCTGTATTTTGATGCTAATTCCACTGTACACAAGGACGGCTACCTAGTCATGGACTCAGGACTCAGGTGACTTCACCAGAACCTTCTCTCCATTTAATTTGTAAAATACAGGTGAGGGCAGGTACAGGATAGAAGGAGGCCTGTCATTGGACAAGAAGGAAGGACTTTTCCCTTTGGCAGGAGAAAAGTTTAGGAAGAGGAGGAGACTGGAACGGAGAGAGGAGAGACAGGAGGACAGAGAGGCTAGCCATGGAGGAGAGAAAATGGAAGCTGACATTAAGAACCCACTCTGGTTGTTATTTATGTTCTTAAGGAATGGATGTGTACTGGGCTTTGTATGTTTAGGTGGGCAATTATATCTTAACAATTGGGTCAGAGGTTATTGTGTTGTGTGTTTTTTCATGTGGAGAATTGAGTTTGGCAGAGGGCCCGCCACGGAATTGCAATGTGTGTTTCTGGCATGGAAACCTGCCTTGGGAACTAGATAGGTAGAGAGATTGCTGCCAGGCTCAGAGAGAGGCCTTCAGCAGTGTGATATGGGATGGAGCAAAGCAGGTGAGAGGCTTTGCTGACTGAGAATTAAGATATCCAGCAGATATCTTGGGGCACTGTGGTGCCAGACCTAGAGTGGGTAAAGGACAGCTTTTTATCTTTTATATTTTCACAACAACAGAGACTGGGTTGAGTGGGTCAGCGCTGGTGTCTAGTTTCTGCTGCTCACTACCAGTGTGCCTTTTCTCAACTCACTGTGATCCCTGTGGGCCACCGTCATTTCCTTAACTATTAAACTACAATAAATTATTTTTAACATTTTTTCATCTCTTCAAAAAATGTGTAATTTTCATTTTAATACTTCAGCACTGACCAAGAGAAATTGATTCCTGTAATAAATTTATTATAAAGTAGATCCTAGAGGTCTCAAATTTTACATTTCTAACCACAATATCTCCTCTAAAATACTCATCCTAGTCTAGCCTTTAAAAAAAAAAAAAGTCATGCCTTATAAAACCCAGACCGTGTCCCTTCATGTTTAGCACTAAGTACATTTATTCTGAGGACACAGCCTTCGTTCTGAAGGCCATATCTCTCCTTTTCTATTGCCATTCTCTCCACATCTATAAAAAATACAATTTGGCTGTGAATTCTTGCAATAAAAATGATCTTATCTGCTTTTCCAATCGTATATTTTTGGCATTTCTAACCTTTGACACAGCAGTTTTCTGATCCTTTTGAGTTCACAGGGTCAGCGACCCCACAAGTCTATATGCAACTAAACACTGACTATAAACAATACATTTAACTGCAACTGTTGTGTGTGATTCAGTTTCCTGTGCAAGCAACTATTTCATCCACAAGCAATTTTGCCCTAGAGCTTTTGAAAAACACAATAGAAATCTGTTAAATTGGCAGTCTTGCTGAACTTCAACTATTTTATCTAACCAGGTCCACAGTAACAGTGGATACTTGAAAGGGACCCGTTGATGAAATGTGGTTTTGATTTGGAACATAGGTACAGAGATCAAACGGGCCAAATCCCTTATTCAGATGGCTTCTCACTGCTATTGCTTTTGCAAAGTCCTCACTAGGCTTGGGAATGTCACTCAACACTATGCGCATGTATGAGTGTTAGGAAAACACTTGAAAATTTAACTTTGTGAGACCAGTAAACTAATATGTTTCTATTTAGCTCTCATAAACACTCATTATGATATTTTAAAACATACAGCCTCTGTTAGATATGAAGTAAGAGGAAAGTTTCCAAATTTGGACTAAAGGACTCTTACCTGGAGCCCAAGGAGATAGTTCAGCGGTGAAAGTGCTCCCTGTGCAAGCACTGAGTATCTAAGTTCGAATCCCCAGCACTTAAGGAGTGGAAGTTCCTGCCTGTGACCCCAGCACTGGGAGGTGAAGGCAGGCAGATCCCTGGTGCTCACTAACCAGACAGCAGAGCCAATCAACGAGCTTCAGGTTCAATGAATATCTCAAAAATTAGAAAATAGGGTAGAGCACAATATAGGAAGAAACAAGTTACTTTGACTTCCAAATGTTTATTCCTCCCCACACAGATACATATACTACAAGACAAGACGCACCCACGCACCCACGCATCCCATACATGCATCAAAGACGCAGGTAGCGTGCACACACACACACACACACACACACACACACATAAAGAGACAGAGACAGAGACACAGAGAGAGACAGAGACACAGAGAGAGACAGAGAGAGACAGAGACACCGAGAGAGACAGAGACAGAGAGAGACAGAGAGACAGACAGACACACACACACACACACACACACACACACACACACACACAGAGCAAACAAACAAACCTCATTTTCCCAGGAATATATCCAATGCTTGACATGCCCATTAAATGGCATACAATACAGTCTTGATTATCTTGCTGTGAATTATACATAATTCACTGGGAAGTTTTCGTTCCAGATTTGCTTATTTCTGTCACCCAGCTTGTTTCTGGGCAAGATGCCCACCTGCCCCACCTCCTTAGAAACTGGTTTTGGTATTTGAGGCATGTAAGCTCATTTAAAAATTAACCTAAACAAAAACAAAATTAGAAAGGCAACTTGCCCACACTAACAATGGAAATCTTTTCCAAACCAAACACATACTGTATTCTAAAGACAAACACAAATGACTTTTTAAATAACCATGATTTTAGATTATCCTATTCCTCTCATTAAAATGAATAATTCAGGGTGCCTACTATACATGGTAAAACAACTTCCCCTCAATAATTCATTTTTAGTACACCAAAAAATAAGAGGTAACACATTCTTACATAGGAAATAAAGATTTAAATTAGACTATATTTTTAAGGGCAACTTTATGTTCAGAATTATCTATAGTTTGAGGTTACTCTGTTCAGTTCTCTGCTGTTTCTAAGTTAAAACCTTAAGATCTTCAAAATAATCACAGTCCACGATTCTGTGGGCAATAAGAAGTCTGCTCTGGGTTTTCGTTACTCCTTGGGTATCAAATATTTGCAATCTGTCAAATCACCACCACCTTTTCCCTAAAATCAAGACAGTAAATTGGGGTGCTACACTCAGATCAAGTTAAAGCAATAGTTCTAACATTCTGCCCATCCTAAAGGACTTAATTTTGAGTGATACATAATCCCAAAGGTTTGGGGGCACAGAGCAAGTACTGAATGAAGTATATGAGCATATGGATACACACACACACACACACACACACACACACACACACACACACACACACACGTACATCATATGTCTTTGAATTCACAATTTTTATGACTTATAAATAAACATGGAACTATAGAGAGGACTTAAAATGAAATTTGCTTCTCCATGGTGGTCTCGCCTTGTAATCACAGAGCTAAGAAGGTGGAAAAAGACAGATATGGGCCTCACTGGTAGGTCACGTGAGCCTAACAGTGACCTCCAAGCCAATGAGAGACCTTTCTTCAAAAAAAACCCACTGGGTGAAACCTCGGGAGAAGCAACCTCCAAGATTGTTCTCTGGTTTCCACATGTATATGCATACACGCACACACATTCTTACATACAAGGTGTACCTGTACACACTCGAGTACATACATACATACATACAAAAACCTTTCTAATATTTGAGTTATGGAAAAATACTGAATTAGATGGGAATGATTTGAAAACTCTCCAATCTACCGTAAATAAGTTACAAAACAGAGATGGTTGGTCCATTTTCGACTGCATGCATGCTGATTTGTTCAAATCCAAGACATACATGTAAACTACCATACCCACAAACCATTCATCATTTATATACTATCCTATGTTATTCATGCATGGGAATACTTGTGAAAGAAGTGATGTACATAATTTAGGTCTATCTATGGTGTGTGTGTGTGTGTGTGTGTGTGTGTGTGTGTGTGTGTGTGTGTGTTAGGGGTAAGTCATTTGAATAAGAATGGCCCTATAGGCTCATATGTTTAAAATCTAGGTCCCTAGTTGGTGAAACTGTTTGGGAAGGATTAAAATGTGTGGACTTGGTAGAGAACATTTGTTACTCGGGGTGGCTTTGAGGTTTGCAAAGATTGGTTGCCATTCCCAGTGTGCTCTCCACTTCCGGCTACTGGAGCAAGACGTGAGCTCTCATCTATTCTCACTGCCAACCCTTTGCTCCACCATTAGGCACTCTAACCCTCTGAAGCCATAAGCTCAATTAAACACTTTCTTTTATTAATTGCCTTGGCCATGCTGCTTTTTCACAGCAACAGAGGAGAAAGTGAAACAGTGGGTATGTGTGCATGCTGTGTATGCAGAAGGGGCAGGTGGAAGGAGAGCTCGATAGAGTCTTCTCTCTCCTTCAACCACGTAAGTCCTGGACACTGACCTCAGGTCATCAAGCTTGACAGCAAGCTCCTTATCCCGATAAGCAATCTCTCTTTTACTATGCCTATTTAGTTCAATGTCTGGAATACTGATTTTTTTTATTGTAATTTTCCTACAGGAGGTTGGTACAGCCGTATTCACTTTTTGGAGATCAAGACACGTTTCACCTGTGTCTTTAGAGCATCAAATGATGCCCGTTTTCACCATGAAGGAAATAATACCACTGAGAGATCTAGCAGCACTAATGTCCAGCTTGTCTGTAGTAACAAAAGGTAGAAGAACAAAGAGACCCTCCCAGAATATATGGTAAATGCCTCAGGACTTTTGAATTCTTCCTTGGTTGGAACCAAGGCTTATTGGAGAAACTTAGCTGCCAGAGTTGTGAAAGGTGGGTCAGTTTGACACCAGTGTCAGCTTTGGGGATGCTCGTGCAGAGGTGTGAAATGAGTTAGCTCAGATACCTGTGAGAATAAAACACTGCACTGTAAGCCAGTGGGAGAGAACAGATGGTTGTGGATGATTTAAAACACTCGTTTTTGGACTGTCACCAAGCTCCTATATCACACACTGTGATGTTCAGTTAGTAAGGACCAACTCTATATTCAAGGTACTCATTTTCTGAAGGAAGGTGCTATCCCAGTGGAAATGTTAAAAAGCAAATAAAATAAAAAGTTCTTCTCATTTTTTTCTAGGTGTTTGATAAGTGTTGTTTCTTATTTGACTGTATTCAATCAAAATGTTTCCCATTTGATGATAGTTTAATTTTTCCTCATTTTCTAACCAACTGCGAGCGCGCAGGTATTTTGTTTGAAAGCTTTGAGTAGAGGTATAAATTTGTCTTGTCTCGAACAGATTCATTTTTGTCTGAAGCTCTTTATCTGAACAGCAATACTAAAATGTGGTAGCTGGGAACTTTCGCCCATGGAAAACAATGATATTCTTCCCCATCCTCAGTTTGGTAGACAGGCATATGGTGTTATGATTACGCTGGGGAAGTGGCAGGTGGCAGGGCCATTGAATCAGGGAGACAGATAAATATTAAATATGGTCACACTGTGTTTTGTGTGAGTCTAAAAGAAGTCCGTGTTCTTTAAGCCAGCAGGAGCAGGAATAATAAAAATAAAATTGCATAGAGCTAGAATAATGTAGAGAAATAACTATTGGTTCATCACTATCCTAATTATCAGAAGGGGGGACATTGAAGAGAGAAATTTTTTATTAAACATCCACGGTGTTTCGGTTTGGACCCCTTGGTAGAACGCGGGGGCGAGAGGGGCTCGCTGCTCTCAGAAACATACTCTCTGCTTTGTATGTCCGTTCCTTTCAAAATCCTGGGGCTGATTCAGGCACACTTTGTCCGTGGGAGGATTGAGGTCGGCCAACCGGGATCTGAGGGAGAGGGACCACAGCTGTAGACTTCACACGTGGGAACTTAGTTGGAAATAACTCCTGACAGGCATCAAACATAACTACCTTTCAGCCTTTCTATAGAAGCATAATTCTGGGCAGGATGTTCAAACCAGGCAGAAGAGAGATGGGGAATGGTGCAAAAGGAACCCCACAGGAGTGAGGGAAACTCTTCATCCTTCCTCCCTCACCTGCCTCACACCTGAGACTCACTGTGACCCTCTTAAGCCCTCTGCTTAGCCACCATTCAGCCTCTGCTTAGAATCTTCCCTTCCACCTGACCAGCAGTTTCTGCAATGTCGCGCGGAGTTTGGGGCCAGTGCAAAGGCGACACCAGGGTAGGGACAATCATCTTTCTACCAAACAAGCCAGAGGACTGGACAGACCGGCACCGGGAAACTCTACACTCTTCCCTCCGGTGTTCTGTTTCCAAGCTCTCCCTGACCCCACGCGGGTGTGTTGCCAGAATACTGGAGTTCACGGTGCACCTTGGGCATAGGAGGTGGGGGTGGGGCGGCAGAGTTCAATCCAGGTAGCTACTAAGTTACCCCTGAGTGCATGCACTGGTCTTCAAGTTTTCAGACCCCCTCTATCCTTCTCTCCGCCCCTTGGACATCCAACAAAGTGGATTGAAGTGAGCTGCAATGCCCCATGAGAGGACCACCAGAGTCAAAAGATGCCACTCTCAGTCTGAGGGGTGATGAAGCCGCAAGGATACCATGCATGTCTCCCCCGCACGAGAGATGCGCCCACCGCGCTGATCAGAGGCGCCCGGACTCTGGGTACCGCGCATCCCCCAGCCCCAGTGCAGTTACCTCCGCATCCGTCCCTGGAGCTGTGCAGGTACCACTCCGGCAGAGCAGACTGGGGAAGAAACTTACCCGCGCTCCAGGGCAAACTCTCCGGAACGTGTCCGAGCCGCCGGACGCCTGGTGCGGGAACAGAGCACTAAGGGATCAGGTCAGCGTCGGACCCGCACACCGCCAAGCCGGACGGGCTAGGGCTGCGGCGCCGCCTATGAGCCCGCCTGCTCCCGCCGCCGCCAGCCGCGCCCCCGCCGCCCCGCAGCCCCGCCTCCTGCCTTTAATCTCCCTCTCCTCCAGCCAGGCCAGCTTCTGCTCAGCCGGAGTCCCCCTGATTCTGAGTCTGGGCCCCCAGGTATGTCCCATGGCTTAAGTGACTACAGCCTCTCCAGGGACAGAAGCCCTTGTCTTGCTTGTCCTTTGGGAATTCACCTTTGCTCTTTTCCCTAGGACTGACCCACGATCAGTCCCGAAGGACAAGTCAATAGGTTATCTCAAACCGTGGACCGCAAAGACTTCGGAATTTCTCTGGCTTGAGCAGAGGTTATGTTTGCTCGCTCCTTTTCCTCTATTCATGAGCGGTGTGGCCAAGTGCTTTTAAGTATCAGATGTGCTTTGAGGGACTTCAGCAGGGAGTTTGTATGAAGTTGTCACTGGGAATAACCGAGACCCAGTAGCTCTCAGGCCATGTCTGTCAAATCCGTACAAGCTGGAGCTAGCGGCTTGTGAAGGGGTTTGGGAGGAACAAGGCTAAGGTCATTTAAAAACAAATCATCAAGATTAAAGCATATTGAGGTTTAAAAATTAGCTCCAAATATTATGTTAGTAATTATTTTTACAAAACTAGGGCAAAATAAAGTCAAGTGAACTCATGATTGCTTAGTTTGCAGTCAAGGAGTTTCTATAAATCAATAATAATAATAATAATAATAATAATAATAATAATAATCAGCGAACTTTCTTTTAAAGCATTAAATAGTGGAACTGTCCGGAATAGGTATTAGAACTGTGTTCACACTGACTGCCTCTGCCCAGTCTGGAGATTGTTGCTAATGGGGGTGAACTTTGGTGCACAGAAGAAAAACTGACTGTTATAGCACTGGCCTTCTGACTCCTGTTCCTTTAAAACATAACGTAGTTTATCTTCCCTCACAATGATTCTACTTTCATTTAAAAAAAATTACAGCAAAACACATACCATGAAATTTGCCATTGTACCGCTGTTGTTAGTGTCCTGCTCAATGCTGTTACACTGTAAAATAGATGTCTAGAACTTTTTCATGTTATGAAACAGAAACTCTTCATCCATCAGACAACTACCCCTCTTTTCACTTCCTCCAGCCCCTATTAGGTACCTTGTACTTTCTGCTCCTGCAAATTTGGGTGTTTAGTCTTGACAGCATTAGTATCCATAACACATAAAGAGCATTTGTCACTCAACAACAAAAAGCCAAATAGCCTGATGGGAAAGTGGGCCATGGGACTGAACAGGCATCAGGGCTGTCTTTGTGCCTTGGCTTCTTGCCAGCATTTGTGTTCATCTTCTCTTATCTTACAGGGAAGCCTTCCCTAGCTGAGTGACATAAGGACACAGTCAGTGCTCTCTGAGCTCTGCTTCACTCACACATCTCTTAGGCAACCAGTGATTGTTCTTCAGTCAACTGAGTGCCTCTGTGTGTCCCCCAGTGTTCCATGGGCCTTTGGAGTTGACGCCATCCAGGGATCAACTTCCGGTTACACTCGCTTACAGTGGATTGAGCATTGGAGCTCACTGTGACAGTCTCTGGTATTCATAATCTAGTTCATTCATTCATCCATTCATCTGCCATGCAGAATGCCAAATACTTAGAGAAACTATGAACTCTCACTCAAGGAACCATGTCCAAAATTCTGAAAAATGTCTTGAATGGCTGAATTGGGTTGAAAGTTGACTTGTGTTAACATCCAAGGTTATCTGAAGCAAACTCCAAGCATCAGTGTCCAGATGCATTTAATTGTCTTCTGCGTTTAATTAGGGTTACTGAGAAGTGAAAAGAGCATTTAGCTTTACAGCTAAACTATTTTAATTTTTACAGGAGGAATTATTTCTAAACCAGGATTCCACATCACATCTCCGAGCTTTCCGGGCTGCTCCGTTTGTGTAGCTACATAATTACACCTCTCCTCGTGTTTCATGTTTGACTATCGACTGCTTCTAGGCAGACTCGGAGCATGCAGAGCATCCATACTCTTTGATGCGGAGGTCACAAACGTGATCCTAAGAGACGTTTCCACCAGAACTCTAGGGTAAGAGCACTTCGGTAGAACTGCACAATGAAGACGTTTAAGAAAATATTTAAGAAGATATTTGAAGATGCGATTAAGCACAGGTGTGGCTGTATACACTTAGACTCTCGGCATAACCCCAGTCCTGGTAGCACCGTGAACATTAGTGGCAGGAAGAGGAGACATACACACATCTCTAAAGCTCACAGGGCCAGTGTGTGTCTGTTTCCTTGAGAGGCACTGTCTTAAAAAATTAGGGGGAGAGCAATTTAGGAAGGCATCCTATCCTGTGTGGTTGCCTAGTTCCCAAAGGCACAGGTGCACAGATGCACGTGTAGGCTTACTTACACACACACACACACACACACACACACACACACACACACACACACACACTACCCTCACCCCTATAGTACTATTGTGAAATAGCTCTTGCTTCTCGTGGTTTGTGTTTTCAGACCATGTAGGTGGTAACGACGACTTGGCTTAATGAGGAGCCGAAGTAGGAACTCGGCAGAATGTATTTCGAAGACAATGCTGGGTCAGGTGGGTACCACACATGTCTCCACACCGTGTTATTTACAGCTCCTTCTCTTTTATGGAGGGAAAGTAGAGATGTATTGACCTGGAAACAGTTATTTTTACAGGAGTCAACGGAGCATCGTCGGGTAGCTGCAGCCACTTCCTTTATCTTCCCTTGCTTTTCTTCTTCAGGGCAGAATGAAAACAAGACAAAAGATGATAAAGCGCTTTCTGCTCATTCACGATCAGGAGAACATAACTACTCCACTGAGGCAGAAGAGAAGGGGATCAGGAGTCTGTGACAGAGGGCATGCTCTTTTATAGATGTTTCTAGAGAAAAATAAAGAGACACAACTTGAAAGAAAGAGATTTAAAAACGGTTCCTTGGTAATATGAAATGAAGATAGTATTAAAGACCTGAGCATTTGTTTACTTACCCATTTGTTCAGAAGCATGTGGAAATGTGTGTATGTTAATACAGTATATTACGTTATGTATGCACATGTGCATGTGGATGCTTGTGGCTGGGTGTGTACTTGCAGAAGGACAGAAGGACAGAAGGAGACTGGACATCTTGCTCTGATTTTTTTCCACCCTGTCCTTTTGAGGCAGGGTCTCTCACTAAGCTGAGAGCCAGGCTGGTGGCCAGCAGGCTTCAGTGATCTTCTTGTTTCTGCCGTTCCAAAATACTGGAGCCACAGGCAAGTGGTTCATACCCAGCGATTTACATGGGTGCTGGGAGCTTGAACGCAGTTCTGGGTGCTTGTGTAGCAAGCAATCCCACCCACAGCCATCTCTGTAACCTGAAGAACTATATCTTTCTACACGAAACTTGTCAAATCTGCCACGTACTTATGCACTGTATCTGCAGGCATAAATCAGTGAACTTCATGGCATTAAGTGAACTTTCAACTTTGGAAATGCGGTAATGTCTGCTCAAGGTCACTTATCTTGACAAATACCCTCGGGCTATTATCTCCTTCAATAACAGATCTGTTCACAAGGACTTCTAGTGAATTCCAGTCAGAAAGTAAAATTTTGGTGTGGACTTTTCTTCAGTAGAATACATTCAAATAAAATTCCTCCTGTTGCTAAGGAACATGGGCCGAGTGATCTAAAGTTATCTGTGGTGCACATAGTGGTATCTCATCCAACCAAGTGCTCTCTGCAACTTAAGAATGCTTTTGTTTGTTTGTTTGTTTTTTAACAGAGGAACATTTCGTTTATTGGGGAAAATCAAGTGGTAAACTTCAGAAAAAGAAAAGCATGTGAAAGTCAACTATAAGTCCCTATAGCTTTTTATTTGACATTTTTTCTTTTATTGGATATTTTAAATTTACATTTCAAATGTTATTTATCCCCTTTCCCGGTTTTGCCTCCAGAAACCTGCTATCTCCCCTGCTTCAATGAGGGAGGCACCCCTACCCACCCACTCCCTCCCTCCCACCTTGACGCCCTGGGGCATCAAGCCTTCATAGGACCAAGGGCCTCTCCTCCCATTGATGCCTGACAAGGCCATCCTCTGCTACATATGCATCTGGAGCCATGGGTCTGTCCACGTGTACTCTTTGGTTGATGGTTTAGTCCTTGGGAGCTCTGGGTGGGGCTGGGTTGGGGGTGGGGTGGGAGTTGGGGGATGGAGGAGTCTGGTTGGTTGATATTGTTCTTCTTCCTATGGGGTTGCAAACCTCTTCAGCTATTTCAGACCTTTCTCTTACTTCTCCACTGGGGAGTCCAATGGTTGGCTGCGGGCATCTGCCTCTGTATTTGTCAGGCTCTAGCAGAGCCTCTCAGGAGACAGCTATATCAGGTTCCTGTCAGCAGGTACTTCTTGGCATCTGCAATAGTGTCCGGGTTTGGTGACTCTATGTGGGCTGGATCCCCAGGTGGGGTGGTCTCTGGATGGCCTTTTCTGCAGTCTCTGTTCCACACTTTGTCTCCATATTTCCTCCTGTGAGTATTTTTCCCCCTTCTAAGAAGGTCTGAAGCACCACACTTTGGTTTTCCCTCTTCTTGAGCTTCATGAACTTCTGTGAATCTTATCTTGGGTATTTTGGTTTAATATCCACTTATCAGTGATTGGGCTACCTTATTCAAGATGATATTTTCTAGTTCATAACATTTGAGGAAGGACCATCATCTTTAAACAACTTAACACTTTAAATTATGAAAAATAATATTGGTCAAACAGAAAGCCATAAGATAATTAATAGAAAATGACAATGAGACAAGACGCATTACCCTTGCTTTTGTGTATGTGCTTTCTAAATGAGGGAGTCTCTCAGAGTAAGTTAGGATAATCAGTACCCAACGGTCTCAGTAAATAGAACCGTTCAATAAGTATGTATTGATTGGTTGATTGAATAAAAACTGCCTGCAGTTATTTTAGGAAAATCAAAGGCACTTGGAAAGTTATGTGTCTAATTTCTTAAACCAAACAAATTTGAATTTTCTCTTAAAAATGAAATAACACCGTAGTGTTGGCATGTAACAAAACTTCAGTTAGAAATAGAAAATCTTGACTGGAACTGTAGTACTGTATAAGGAAACTTTACTTTAAATGTTAATTGATTTAAATATATCAAAGTTGTTATGTTTTCAATGGTCTGAATAGGAAAAATTCCATGTGAACACTTTACAAAAATGTAACTAAAATATAGTATTATTGGATGAAAAACTTTTGTTTCCAAGGTGCGTATTCAACCTTCAGTTGAGTTTTTATATAGAATTGAATACATTGATAAGTGGCTTCAAGAATTTAAGTTAAAATAAAATTGATGTGAAATAATCTATATTGATGAGCCTTCAATACTGCTAAGTTTCTATACTGTCAAGTCAAGGGAGAATTAATAACAGACCTTTTCTTTTCCAAATAATTTATCAATTAATTTATTAAGCCTGACCCATCTAGTTAGAATCAGTATTGTGGGTTGGTGCCTTGGTTAAAAACATTAATAAACTACCATCCCTTTTACATGATGATAAACTGATTAAATCATGTATCAATAACTTTGGAATGTTAAAGTTTCAAGAGAAAGACATAAACAGAGAAAGAGACAGAGAAAGAGGTAGACAGACACAGACAGATGGAGATAGAGAGACAGAGAGAAACAGAGAGAGACACAGAGATAGATAGATAGAGAAAGATGATCCTGGAAGTAAGTAAAAGAAAACAGACCAAAAGAGCTTTGTAATATTTTCCAGGGGGGCAGTTGTTTGTTGTGCATGTGTGTGCATGTTCTTGTGCATGTGTGAGTGCATGTGTATGCTTTCTAAAAGGAGAGCAACCAGCCCCCCGAAAATGATAAAAATGAGAGAGGCTGTCAGTGGTGTGTCCTAAGATAAAATACTGCCGTAGAGAGCACAGAGTGATTCTACATCCTCCCTCCCATGCAGTGAAATATCTCCTTGGCCAGCACTGGGAGTGCCTGTGATGTATGGCTCCCCTCACCAAATCTAATATCATTTCAGCCTATAGGGACACAGACCATGGTGACCGTCCTAACCTTTTCCAGGAAGGGATTCTGTTGACTGCTCATTCAATATGGGTTATCCTTAATGGAAAGATGAGCTTTATCAAACGATGAAAAACAATGGCTTTTCAAAACTAATGTATAAATAAAAAGCACTGTAAGTCACATAACCTCACACGTGGGAGACTCACACAACTAGCATATGAAGTCAGGAATGGGCAGCAGGTGTTAATTCTAGCATTCGTCTTTAAAGTAAGTGGGAAAAAGGAGCGGGCTAGTTTAGCATTATTAATTAAACATGTTTGCTTGTTTATATCCCATTTTATGTCAACATATTGCTATTCTTCCTGGTATATTCTACTGGTATATGTCTTTATACCAGTGCATTTCTCTTTCTATTGTAATAAAGAGGATATTTTAAAGAAATTCTCTCCTAACATTTACAAAAGAGGAAAGAAAGTTAGTAATCCTTAGATATTTACCTTCCTGCTTTGTATTTGTGAGAGATAGTGACAGAGATTTTTATACTGGGAGACTGTCTGATTTCACAGATGAAAAACGATGCTATTCTTGACTTACAGTTGTAAAATCGACTTGAACTCTAAATACGAAGGTAAAGTAAATGAATTCAATACTTTCTTATCCAAGTCCCTCCTACCTTCCTTTGCCCATTATCTCTTCTCTCCTTCAGTGAGTGCCCTTTCTTCCTTTCTCCCCATTCTCCTTTCTCTACCTCTCCCTACCTCCCCCATTCCTTTTTTCCTCCCTCTATCCTATTCTTCGTCTCACTCCCCAGGACTCACTTCTCCCTCGTCTTTCATTTTTTCTATTGCTCTCTTGAGAGTCTTGTGGTATTACTGCTCAGCCTGGCCTCACATACCTGAGCAGCCTTGGCACCCCTCTCTCCCAAGGAGCTCTCTCTTGTGACACATGCTAATAAAGAGGGTTCCAAGTGGAAAATCTCTTGTGGCAACCATCACAGAAGCGATAGCTAAGTTGATTTTTACACTAAAGAAATGGTGGGTGGTAGGATGCCAGTGTTGCCTCCACACACCCTACCTTCTCCTCCTTCCCCATGCCCTCTGCTTATGGACCATCCACAATGATGCTCATTGTCATATCTGATATATAATGCCAATCTTATTCTGTAAAAGTTCTCAGGTAAAGGCATTCCTGAATCACAGTTACACATCGTTCCAGTGGAAATTTTGTTGTGCGTAGTCACACATTTTCTAAATGTTCCCAGTGACACAGCGGATAGCCATTAGAGGTTTCTTTCTCATTTTGACCAGAAAGATAGTATAAGAAGCTTGGGCATCTCTCTTTCCAGACTCATCTGACCAGTGCCAGGTCACTTCTCTCCTACCCAACGTCCACGATCTACAGAGCTACCATGTGAATATTTATTTTGCCACTGCTAAAAGCAAAGAAATAAAATACCCAAATGACACATGTTATAGTTTGCACACTGCTGGTAGCTCTAGTTTGAGGCAGCTCTAGTTTGAAGGTGCAAATATCGTCTCATGCTTAGAGGTTAACCTGAGACTGTTGCAAGCTGATGGGAGACTTCATAGAAGAAAAAGTTTCTAGAAAGGCAAAAAGCTTCTCCCACACAATAATGTGCCTGTTGTTAGTTCTCTGTCTACATGGTGCGTATCAGGAATTAAAATGGGGAGTGCAACAATGGCAAGAGCTCTTCCACAGCCTTCTGTGTAAAAATTTTAAGTAACTCATTAAAGGTGATCAATGGTATTATTTCTCACCATAAACAGTACCATGGGTTTATTGAACATCATTATCTCTTATAGAATAATTAAAGAAATCTACAAGGATTCACCAGCAAGAGGGTAGGCAGAGAAAAGGTGCAGAGTTTCTTACTCCCACTTCTCTTGAGCATTTCCACAGTATGTCTATGGATTTGAGAGTAAATATCTCCAGATCACATTGCCTTCAGTGGGCAAGTCTCTCATCTTGGCAGAATAAATGTGGATCTTGCTAAACATTGCTCTTCAATTTAAATTGTACCTGCATGAGCAAACTTATTTTCCTCAAACAATTTTCTTGCATTTATTTCTTGTCTGCAGGAAAATAAAATAGAAGAATAAACAAGACTATGTCAATGATCACAATATAAAATACTATCGCTCATCAACACTAATAAACCTATGCTAGCCGAGTTAGAAACATGTTTAAGCCATATTTAATTTACAGATTAATGTATAAAGTTCAAAAATTCTAGAAAAATTCTTACCATGTGTCCTTCCTTGACCTGGCTTCCATAGTCTCAGAGAAGTATAGACATGGAATCAGCGAAGTCCTGCATTTACATCAAAGACCGAGCCATGCATGGCATACTATAGGCAAACAGCGGTTGATTTACCAAACAGTACTGAATTTAATGTAAGATACACAAGGAAAACCAAGTCATCTAACATTCTTTTCACTGTCTTCAAGTGGGAAACGTGGGAAACATCTAAAAGAAATGTGGGTACCATACAAGGAAGGCAGCAAGAACAGCATACATAACACAACACACACACACACACACACACACACACACACACACATTAATGTGCATGCACCCATCCTCTAGATGTGTTTAACAGATGTGTGCCAATAGCTTGCAAATGTATGGTAACCTATGAGAGCTACTGTAGAGACAAGAAAGACAAGGTCCTGCCTGTGTTCACAAAGGGAGCTGAAGGGATAAGAGCACGTGCTGCTTTTCCAAAAGACTTGAGTTCTGTCACCGACATTGAGCATCTCACAACCACGTGCAAATCCAGTTCCAGGGGATTTGGTGCCTCTAGTCCTTTCTGGCCCCTGTGCTCATGTGAACTTAACATGTACAGACGCATAACCACTTGCATAAATAAAATAATAAAGGAAATCTTTAAAGAAGTTCATTAAATTTGTACAAGAATATTAAACGAGGGAATTATTAATCAACATAATCAGAGACTAAAATTTCCTATGAAGGAAATGAACAGGATTGGACAATAGTCATTGCAGGAAAGTGGGACCTGAGGCTGTTGTTCAGGGGAGAAGATTGTTTCTGCTCAGACTTCTGGGATGAAAAGAAGCTGAGTCAGAGGCTTCAGGTGTCAGTTTCAGACAGCACAATTAACTTGTGTGCAGGCCTTGATTTGGCTAATTTGGTATGCAAAGGAAGTTTCAGATGGATTGAAGTCACGTGGCTTAGAGAGATGAAGCAAAGTTAAAAATTGGTGAGTTGGGAGGCACCCTGAGGCGTTCACACTTATGGGGGTCTCCAGAAGGGTTTATGTGAGTCAGACTTGCATTTCTCTTTTTTTCCTTTTCTTGCGTGTGCATGTTTACTGTCTGTGCGGTGTCTGTCATGTGTATATATAGTATCCACTCTCCTGCACCAACCATGTGGAGAGCACATAGGAGGATGTCAGGTGTCTTGTGTGAGAGAAGGTTTGTCACTAGTACTGGAGCAAGACTTGTGCACACATACTTGGAATTCTACTCGAAATTTATTGACTCTTTCCATTGTTTAAAATTGTCAACTTTTTTTGTTCTTTGAGCTAGGAATTATGCAGAAACGCCTGCACGACATACACGGAGTCCTGTACCGGTCTCCAGTACTTCACAAAGTTGTGATTTCTCTCTCATTTTTGGAGTCTGTCACTGTGCAGACTTTTCTGTCTTCCTCTATCCAAGTGTCATTTTCCTAGGCAGCCATGGTCAAACAGACCTGCTTCTCAAAGCTGTCTGGAGGGCATGAGATGTGCTTCCAAAGTTCATGTGAGCTCCCTTCCGCTTCAGTGGTACCAACTCCACTCTTTACTCTGGTTTTCTACACTATCTCTGAATGATTTCCTCAAAGCCCACTTCGTCTCTGTAGAACAACATGTTTATGTGCTTGCTTCAGCGTCCCCCATCCTATTTCACCATCTGCTATGGTGTCTCATGTAGGAAAACTATTTAAATAAATCCGGGTGTGGGGATTCTTCTGCCTTAGACCATTCCTGCAGGAAACACACACACACACACACACACACACACACACACACACACACACACACTCACAGCCTTCATATTGTAACATGCCTTAAGCAGCACAGTAGCTGGACAACTGCTGAGCCTCCGTGCTGTTAGAATTTTCCTGCTATTCATAACCCAAGTTATTACTTACTATGTTTCATCTGGGCTACTCTTAGCTCCAAATAGTCCTCCCTCTGGGCCGTGTACTCTTGGCCCCTAGACCATTGGCGGCTTCCTCTCTCCTCTCCTGCAGTTCTTCTCTATCCCATAGTGGCTTCTTCTTGCTTCTCCTCCTTCCTGGTTCACACGGTCCCAAGACTCAGAAACCTCAACCCCACCCACCTATCTCTCTTCTGCCCAGCTATTGGCTATCGGCATCTTTTTTCACCAATCAGGATTGCACTTAGCATTACAATGAACAGTAAAAGACAAAACCTCAGCAGTCCTCTACCTGGTAGAAAAAAAAATCATAAAGACAAGCTTTCCAGAAGAAGGTATACAGATACTTGACATTTCAGTGGAGTAGCGGCATGCCATTCACCATCGAATCAGGCCTTCCATGCCTTCCTAAATCTCCCTCGTCAGCATGTGTCTCTCTCTATGGACCATGCATGGTGCTGCAGTCAGTGGAAGACTGGTTTGCCCGATCTGTTAGACAGGGATAAAGATAGGCGGTCAGTCATATTCTTTAAAGAAATGCCTTAAGAGATAGGAAGGTTACTTAACTATGGAGTAGCACTTCTGTCAACAGAAAAAATCAAATGTAAATTAATTCTAGACTTGGAGAGTCAGGTAAGAGTGGTGAGAAGTGAGGTGGGAGATGGGAATTCTACTCGGGACCTGTGGTGAAAAAGGATGTGGAGTATTTGGGGAAAGAAAACGTCTCTGCATGGCTAAAGCTTAGAACGCTGTGGCGTGGGTAATAAGAGGTTGCACGTGTTAGCGGGAGCTGTTTTAAGGATGTAAACTTTATTTCAAAAGCAGTGGGGGAGGATCAGGAAATAGACCATGGAATTGCACTTCCAGCAAATTCATGCTGCACGCAGGGCTGGAGACAGGGAAATGTGTGAGGGGACCTTTACACTCATCTAGCCAACGGATGGTATTGACATGAGCTGAGGTCTGAGCTGTGGGGGTGAGAAACTTGGAGAGGGCGAGGAGTGGAATCTAAGATAACTAGCTACTGGCAGAAGAGGTTCCTCCTTAGAGTGGAGCTCTGCTTAGCAACATGAAGGTGAACTTCAACCTCAGTGTCTTTCAACACACTCAGCCAGGCATTTCCATCGCAAGAAGAGCCTTCCTTCTGAGCTCTCACGGAGGACTAGCCTCTCTGTCCTTACAAGTAATTAAAACAGGGTGTATCAGAAGGGTGTCCTGAGAATAAATATTTGCTAAGTGAATGAATTAATCAGCCGTCTTAAAAAAATACTTTACAATATAGCCTTAATAATAATAAATTTCTATTATAAAATTTTTACTTTATCTTCCTGGGCAAAGAGTAGCCTTGAGCGAGAATAAAATCAAGTAACTTAATGCTTAGAAAATAAAGCTAAAACTATTTACTCTCTTGGGTTGAGAAGGATATTCCAGTAATAAATTTCAGAAGCCTCTACAGAACTTCTCTTTTTAAAAAATTAAAAACTATTGCAAATACTGTTTTTATGATCCCAAGCACAAAGATATATCTTCCTTTATCTATTTTTCAGGCAGTCCAGCATGCTATGTATTAGTGGTAAGATATTCTGTTTTCTCTAGTCAGTGTAGTGCTGTCCTCAGCACACAGAAATAGATTGCCCTTTTTAGAAATTAATGAATACCACTTGCTAATTTATTAAGTTTTATAGTGATTATCATATTTTCACTTGAAATAAGTTACTCTAGCTTTCCAGACATTTTCAAAGGCAGAGTTATTATAAACAGATGGTCATCAGAAATTTTTAATCTCTTTATTTTTCCGGAGCTGAGGACCAAACCCAGGGCCTTGTGCTTTCTAGGCAAGCGCTCTACCACTGAGCTAAATCCCCAACCCCCATCAGAAATTTTTAAATAGAAAGCAGGCATTTAGGGAAATAAAAGATGTGGACCAATGAGTGGTGAGGATATATGAGTAAGACATCTGATAACAAGCCCAAGGATTTGAGTCAATCCTGGGACCCACACAGATAAAGGGTAAAACTGACTGCTGCAAGGTTTGCTCCAATAGCCGTAGGCATACTGTGGCACTGTACACATGCACACACTCAGGCACGCACAAAATAAATAAAACTGTAAAGAAAAAAAATGAAAAGGTGAAGATATTTGAGCTTTGGCAGCAACAAGTCCTTCAAAAATCCACAAGTAATTAAGTGTAATTGGGGTCAGACATTTATTTTTATTAAATAAATCTATATCATTATGTTATTAATCTTCCCAAAACCTCAAGGGAATAGAGTTCTTCTAAGGACAACATGTAGATCGGATGGAATTGGTCTTCTGTGGGTGTTCTCTACCACTTATAGGTAGCTTATGTGCAGAGACCTATGGCTTCATTTGAATTTGATCTTGCAGTGTTTTGAACGGTTATCACATATTCCTCTGGGCTATATTTTCTCTCCACAGTTTGTCCTGTGTTGTCTGCTTGTGCTCATATGCACAAGGAAAAGAGGTTTAATCAGAAAGTAGCACTCTGTTCTCTGTGACATTTTTCTCCTTACATTTTTGCTGTGATGGGACCAGTGAGACACCGGAAGGAGAAATCTTCTCTATGTCCTAGTGAATGAAATTTTATGTTTCTTGATTCCTACCATTATATTTTGCATTAACGTTATGCTTCCAATAGTTACAGTTTAGTAGTGCTTACTCTTTATTGTCTTAATTTTGATTATGGTTTTTCCTTTCCTATTCTCTCACCTCTGTTGATAATGTAAAATATTTCTCACTGAACTATGTAGTGTCAATGGTATCATGCTTGGAATTAAATTGTTGTCTACCATCTTTCTTATATAATTACACTAAGATTTATAAATAACACAAATTATAATCGCTATTTGATATAGTTTAGTAATGAAAATAAGTACCTTAAAATTATCAGATATTTTCTATATATACATATACAAATATGGTAAAGTTATAGTTTCAGAATTCCCAGGGAGAAGCTTTTATACACTTAATTAGGAATTTGGTTGACAATTTATGTTTTCATATTGAAGACATGATTTTACTTCCTTTAAAAATAAAGTCTTGGACTTGAGTGAGGCTTAGTGGTTAAATCATTGGCCATAGAAGAATGAAGGTTTATGTTTAGATATTCAGAACCTACTTACATATTGGGTAAAATTAGTAGCTTTTCTATAATTCCAGCCTAATAGAGCAGAGACAGGGTTCCTGGAGCAAGCTGGCTAGCCAGACTAGCTCTATCTATCAGAGAACTCTGGGTTTTATTGAGAGACCCTGCCTCATTAAACTAGGTTAAATTAAATCGATAGTCCAGGATTTTTGACATTAACCTTGGGATTACACACAGACACTTACTGCCACATGCATACACATGTGCTCCTACACATGCAGGCATGCATATACACACACATTACCGCAAAAAAGAAGTAAAAGCGATGTTTTGGGGTACCATTATAAAGGCTATAAGATCTTAGGTGTAAACACTGTGAAATAAAGTTTGCTATGTAGGGTTTCAGCAAAACGCTTTTCAATGCATATAGAATTCAATTCTGGTTCAAACGCCTGGCAATGCGTTTTTGTTTTCTGTTTTAACATCTAAAACAAGCTCTATAGAATGTGTATGACGCATGAGTAGGAAAGGACTATTCGAAAGTTGTTTGTGTGCTCCACAACCACAAGCTCAGTAACTCCCTCACTGCAGCATCTGTTTAATTAGTGACAAGTTCTGTTGACGTGAGAACCAGCATGGCAAGGTTGGTTCTCTACCCAGAGACTCTAACATAAAATCTAGGTGTTCCTGGGGCTTCCTTCCCATCTGAATCTCACAATTCATTCCCAGATGCAGAAGTCAGATCCCTGTCCTTGTAGAGCTGAGGCCCGCATTACCTTCCTGGCTCTCGGTTGACTCTCAGTTCCCATGAACATGGACAGTCCTGACCTGTTTTCTCTCCATCTCCATAAGCATTACCTACCCAAGATTTCCCATGGTGACTCGCTCTCTGTCAGCACATGGAATTTGGAGCTTATTACATCTGTACATTCATTTCCAAAGGGCCTGTGCCTTAATGCTTCACTGAAGAACCGGGAGTCAGACAATCCAGACACACAGGGGTTGACAGTGCTGTGAGCTCACTCAGAACTAGAAACAAAAGCCCCTAGAAACAAACATAAGTGTCTGGGAAAACCGCATTGAAAATGAGTTCAGATGAGTACTTCAGTGACAAAGGTAATTGATTATTTATTATTTATTGATTATTTATTCCACAAAACTAATCACTTTTGAGAAGGGTTACATGATCAAAGTAGCAGCTGTGAACACAGATCATTAAGGCAGCAGCATGAAGCAGGGATGAGAACACAAAGTCTGAAGACATTTGTCTCTGCCCAGCTCAGGGAGCACAGGGTGCTCTGTAAAACCCTGCAGTGGCGCAGGCAGGCGGGGTAAATGCTAAGGAAGGTTTTGGACCTGGCTTTGGAAAACAAAAAGGTTCTTACCCGAAGTTCCAGACTTTGAAATACATATGTACATACATACATACATACATACATACATACATACATACATACATATATACGTACGTACATGTATAGTAGAAGCTTGGTGGCATGTGAATGACTAAGACACAGAACCTAATGGTCTGGCCTGGGGGCACTTCAGAAGTTTAGAATGTGAATGATTATAAGTTCCTTAGATGATAAGTCTTAATCAAACTCAATCTTACCAGATATAGATCATCAGGGAGGTGTATCAATGACCTATTGTGAACAAAGTCCTCTTTTGTGTTTCCATTACTTTGGATATTTTTTATTTACATTTCAAATGTTATTCCCTTTTCCTGTTTCGAGTCCATGAGTCCCCTATCCCATCCCCCCTCCCCATTCTTCTGTGAGAGTGTTCTTCCTCCCCAAGCATCCTCCCTTCCTGCTCTGACATTCCCCAACCCTGGGGTTGGTGTTGGTCCAACCTTGGCAGGACCAAGGGATTCTCCTCCTGTTGGTGTCCAACAAGGTCATCCTCTGCTACATATGCAGCTGGAGCCATGGGTCAGTCCATGTTTACTCTTTGGGTAGTGGTTTAGTCCCTGGAAGCTCTGGTTGGTTGGTGTTGTTGTTCTTATGAAGTTGCAAGCTCTTAAGCTCCTTCAAACCTTTGTCTACCCCCCCCCCACGCCCTTGGGAGCCTGTTCTCAATTCAAAGGTTTGCTGGGAGCATTCACTTCTTTATTTGTCATGCTCTGTCTGAGCCTCTCAGGAGACAGCTATATCAGGCTCCTGTCAGCATGCACTTCTTAGCTTCATCAATATTGTCTAGGTTTGGTGGCTATATATGGGCTGGATTCCCTGATGGGGCAGGCTCTGAATGGTCATTTCTTCAGTCTCAGCTCCAAACTTTGTCTCCATTTCTCCTCCTATGAATATTTTTCTTCCCACTTTTAAGAAGGACTGAAGCATGCACACTTTGGTCATCCTTTTTGAGCTTCATGTGGTCAGTGGATTGTATCTTGGGTAACTTGAGCTTTTGGGCTAATATCCACTTATCAATGAGTGCATACCATGTGCGTTTTTTTGTGATTGGATTTCCTCACTCAGGATGATATTTTTCAGTTCCAACCATTGGCCTATGAACTTCACGAAGTCATTATTTTTTATTGTTCAGTAGTACTCCATTGTGTAAATGTACCACATTTTCTGTATCCATTTCTCTGTTGAAGGAGATCTGGGTTCTTTCCAGCTTCTGGCTATTAAAAATAAGGCTCCTATGAACACAGTGGAGCATGTGTCCTTGTTGTATGTTGGAGCTCCTCTTGTGTATCAGCTCAGGAGTGGTATAGCTGGGTCCTAAGTACTATGTCCAATTTTCTGAGGAACCTCCAGACTGATTTCCAGAGTGGTTGTATCAGTTTGCAAGCCCACCAATAATGGAGGAGTGTTCCTCTTTCTCTACCTCCTCACCAGCATCTGTTGTCACCTGAGTTTTTGATCTTAGTCATTCTGACTGGTGTGAGGTAGAATCTCAGGGTTGTTTTGATTTGCTTTTCCCTGATGACTAAGGATGCTGAACATTTCTTTAGGTGCTTCCTAGCCATTCGGCATTCCTCAGCTGAGGATTCTTTGTTTAGCTCTGTACTCCATTTTTAATAAGGTTATTTGACTCTCTGGAGTCTAAATTCTTGAGTTCTTGTATATATTGGCTAGTAGCCCTGTATCAGATTGGTAAAGATCTTTACCAAATCTGTTGGTTGCTATTTTTGTCCTAAAGACAGTGTTCTTTGCCTTACAGAAGCATTGCAATTTTATGAGGTCCCATTTGTTGATTCTTGATATTAAAGTTCAGGAATTTTTCCCCAGTGCCCATGTGTTGGAGACTCTTCCCCATTTTTTTCTTCTATTAGTTTAAGTGTATTTGGTTTTATGTGAAGATCCTTGATCCACTTGGACATAAGCTTTGTACAGGGTGATAAGCACGGATCGATCTGCATTCTTCTACATGTTGACCTCCAGTTGAACCAGCACCATTTGCTGAAAATGCTATCTTTTTTCCTTTGGATGGATTTGGCTCCTATGTCAAAAATCATGTGACCATAAGTGTGTGGGTTCATTTCTGGGTCTTCAATCCTATTCCATTGGTCTATCTGTCTGTCTCTGTACCAATACCATGCAGTTTTTATCACTATTGCTCTGTAATACTGCTTGAGTTCAGGTATAGTGATTCCCCCTTAAGTCCTTTTATTGTTGAGTATATTTTTAGCTAACCTGGGTTTTTTGTTATTCCAGATAAATTTGCAAATTGTTCTGTCTAACTCTTTGAAGAATTGGATTGGTATTTTGATGGGGATTGCATTGAATCTGTAGATCACTTTTGGTAAAATGGCCATTTTTACTATATTAATCCTGCCAATCCATGAGCATGGGAGATCTTTCCATCTTCTGAGGTCTTCTTCAATTTCTTTCTTCAGAGACTTGAAGTTCTTGTCATACAGATCTTCACTTGCTTGGTTAGAGGCACACTGAGGTGTTTTATGTTATCTGTGACTATTGTGAAGGGTGTCATTTCTGTAATTTCCTTTTCAGCCTGTTTATCCTTTGAGTAGAGGAAGGCTAATCATTTGTTTAAGTTGATTTTATATCCAGCCACTTCTCTGAAGTTGTTTATCAGGCTTAGTAGTTCTCTGGTGGAACTTTTGGGGTCACTTATATATACTATCATATCATCTGCAAATAGTGATATTTTGAGTTCTTCCTTTCCAATTCATATTCCTTTGACCTCTTTTTGTTGTCTAATTGCTCTGTCAAGGAGTTCAAGTACTATATTGAATAGATAGGGAAAGAGTGGGAAACCTTTTCTAGTCCCTGATTTTAGTGGAATTGCTTCAAGTTTCTCTCCATTTAGCTTGATGTTGGCTACTGCTTTGCTGTATATTGCTTTTAAAATGTTTAGGTATGGGTCTTAAATTCCCGATCTTCCCAAGACTTTTAACATAAAGGGGTGTTGAATTTTGTCAAATACTTTCTCAGTATCTAATGAGATGATCATGTGGTTTTTTCTTTGTTTGTTTATATAGTGTATTACATTGATGTATTTCTGTATATTGAATCATCCCTGCATTCCTGGGATGAAGCTTATTTGATCATAATGGATGATCAATTTGATGTGCTTTTGGATTAGATTTGCAAGAGTTTTATTGAGTATGCAGCAAAATCCTGGGTCTTCTTCATGTATCCAGTCTGTTAGTCTGTCTTTTTTTCTTTTAGGAATTGAGTTCATTGGTGTTAAGAGATATAAAGGAATAGTGATTGTTGTTTCCTGTTATTTTTGTTGTTAGAGATGGAATTATGTTTATATGGCTCTCTTGTTTTGGGTTGCAAGAAGATTACTTTTTTGCTTTTTCTAGGGTATAGTTGCTGTCCTTGTATTGGAGTTTTCCATCTACTATGCTTTGTAGGGCTGAATTTGTGGAAAGATATTTTGTAAATTTGGTTTTGTCATGGAATATCTTGGTTTCTCCATCTATGTTAATTGAGAGTTTTGCTCGATATAGTAGCTTGGGCTGGCATTTGCTTTCTCGTAGGTTCTATATGACATCTGCTCAGGATTTTCTGGTTTTCATAGTCTCTGGTAAGAATACTGGGTGTAAATGTGATAGGTCTGCCTGTATATGTTACTTGACCTTTTTCCCTTACTGATTTTAATATTCTTTCATTGTTTTGTGCATTTGGTGTTTTGACTATTTTGTAACTGGAGGAATTTCATTTCTGGTCCAATCTATTTGGAGTTCTGTAGACTTCTTGTATGACTATGGACATCTCTTTCTTTAGGTTAGGGAAATTTTCTTCTATAATTTTGTTGAAGATATTTACTGGCCCTTTAAGTTAGGGGTCTTTGCTTTCTTCTACACATAGTCTTTTAGGTTTGACCTTCTCATTGTGTCCTGGATTTCCTGGATGTTTTGTGTTAGGAACTTTTTGTGTTTTACATTTTCTTTGATGGTTTTGTCAGTGTTTTCTATGGTATCTTCTGCTTCTGAGATTCTCTCTTCTATCTCTAGTATTCTGTCAGTGATGCTTGCAGGTATGACTCCTGATCTCTTCCTTAGGTTTTGAACTCTAGGTTTGTCTCCCTTTGTGCTTTCTTTATTGTTTCTATTTCCATTTTTAAACCCTGGGTGGTTTTGTCCAATTCCTTCACCTGTTTGGTTGTGTTTTCCTGTAATTCTTTAAGGGATTTTTGTGTTTTCTCTTTAAGGACTTCTACTTGTTTACTTGTGTTGTCCTGTATTTTTTTAAGGGAGTTATTATGTCCTTCAGCAGTCAGGGACAGGTCCCTTCTGGTTTCTGCCTGTGCCCAGAATGGAAAGTCAGTGGCCAGGAGCATTGGCACACCTGAGAGCAGAGCTAAGACCAACTCTTCTGCTCTGAGCCACCTGCCTGCAGGCCTTAGGACACGCAAACCCAAGGGCAGTTCTGGGACAGTACCCTTCTGGTTTCTGCCTGCACCCAGAGCTGAACTGGCCCCACAGCTCTCTGTACCCAGATCTAACTGTAAGGAAACAGGTCTACAGGAATGCTGACACACAGGCTTACAGGAGGGTCAAGCCACTGTCAGAAACAGGAAGACCAGCTAACACCAGAGACAACCTGATGGCAAGACAAGTACAGGAACCTAAGCAACTGAAACCAAGACTTTTTGGCATCATCAAAGCCCAGTTCTCCCACCAAAGCAAATAAATACTGGATAGCTAAACACACCAGAAAAGCAAGATTTGGATTTAAAATCACATCTCATGATGATGATAGAGGACTTTAAGAAGGACAGAAATAACTTCCTTAAACTTCCTCTTAACTAGATGAAGATAGTGTCAACAGAAAGGCCATCATCATCTTACAGTGAGTGGAATTTCGAATTGTTAGAATCCCTAAATTAAGATTTTTGGATTCATGGCATAGCCTGAGTGAGATTTTGACGAATTATATTAAACACAAAAAATTAAAACCTAGTTATGTATCTTCATTATTGTTATGCATAAATGACATTTGTCGTGTGGATCTGAACTGATAATATGAGGTATACCAGATTTGAGTAAGTAACAGTGTATTTAGTTTGTTTTATTTAGCGGCTTTTGTTGATATGTAAGGGATGTGGAATTTATTACTTTTGATAAAATATGAACTTTGGCTCAACAAATCCTACTGTCACGTGAGCATAACCACTGGAGCTGCTGCTGGAGCCATGATACACTCCAGCCTTCATTCTGATCTGCCAGCAAGATCTGTGACAAAAACCGGGGTGTATGAAACATAGCAAGGGGATATGTTTGAGTGCCTAATCTTGGTTTTTGTTCAATTTAAAAGTAAGCAGCCATCATGTCATGCTTTAGGCAAGGTTCTGTATAAATGTAAGTATATACATATGTATACATAAATGTACTTACTATTTACTGGCATTTACCTATTTCACCAGAAGGTTGTTCTCCAGGCAATTCTTGCTGGACACATACTCAGAAAATCTGCCCAGACGGATGCCTCTTAGTTGATTCTGGATATTTTCATGGATGAGACAAGATGGCAGGCTGAAGATGCTGTGGGCCAATTGCCTCCTCACCATGACACCTCAGTACACATGCATCTTTCCCTGGAACAGAGGGGTTGTTGACCTGCTCTTTCTTTACCCAAGCAGCCTAAAATCCAGCAATGTCAAGATTGTCACATCCCTAAGAAGACAACTAATTGCACACAGGTATCCTGGTGATTTTAGCTGTCTTTGAGTTCTAAATTTTATATTACTTGATTCATCTCCCCCCCTTACTGTTTTGCTCTCTAGATAAAGTTTCACTCTGTAACCCAAGGTGGCCTCAAACCAGAATAGATAGGCTCAAACTCATGACACATCTCTTGCTTCTGCCTTCCAAGTGTGAGGTTTAAAGGCACACCTGGCTTTGGCTCTGCTTTTTTATCCATCTTCATTTGGATATTTGAGCCTGACTCATCAGCTTTTACTTTCCTTTATCCAACAGGCATTCTGAAATAACTGTGTCAGGACATAGGTTCAAGGAAAAACACTGAGTCAAACACAATGTCTAAATGACCAGTAGGAGGTATGGCTGAAGAAATGGAGGTCGAAGATACAGGCTCAGGCTTGAGCTCCAAAAAGACAATTGTGGGAAAGAACAAATGTGTTCTGAAAATGATGCATACATATTTTATAGACCAAACATAAAATCAGACAGTACCTCTTATCATGGCATACTTGAAAAGGCCATTGCAGTAGTTGGTCTCTTCCTGGGTTTTCACAGGAATTATATTTACTTCATAGCATCTAGAGTTGGTAAGAGAGTACACTTGTAAAAACCAGAATGTGCCTGAAGTTATTGCAAGAAGAAATATAGCTACTCCAACACATTCAGGGAGGAAGTGCAGAAAGCAATAAGGAGCTCTGTATTACTTCCAGAGAATTGATCAGTAACAATGGAAGGAATAGGAGAAACAGATTTCTACACCAATTCATTCCATAGCCAGGGAGATTCATGCTTGGATGGTCAATGCATTCATCTATAACACACAGGTATCATTCTCATAAGTAACTGAACCTTCGGCTTGGATTTATCATGATGCTGTCCTTGCTAGGCCATTATTGTAAGCCTGAATGTTTACCTTCTCTTCCTTTCTCCTCATCTATCACTACTCAGTTTTACTCATGAATTATAGGTATACTGCTATTGTTTACTGACTCACCCCTTCTTCTTCATAGATCAATATCATTGATTAAACTCTGACAACTTCTTTTACACATTGATTCTGACCATGACTGACAGACATGCTCTTAGAAACTAGCTAAGTTACTCATTGCATTTACTCACTGAATATTACAGCATATACTACGTCTCACTCCTTATTGCCACTCATGTTCTAATTCTGGTACTATGTTCAGATTAGCTAGGGGGAAATGGCATAATCAATGGTCCAGAATGAATTTCTCTTTTTTACATGTGGAGAGGTTTAATGTAAGAATGAGACAAGGGAGAGGGACGAGAGAGAGAGAAGAAGAGTAGAAGAGGAGAAGAGTAGAGGCCGGCAATGAGCACATGGAGAGAAGAGGGGAGGGGAATGGGGTGAAGAATGGACAAAGGAGGAAAAGGGAAAGAGCAAGAGAGAGCAAGAGCAAGAGTCAGAATGAATTTCTAATAATTTTTTCTATTAATATATTCATAACATACAGAACAAGAATTGCTTGCAAGGTAAATGTTCTATGTCTTCAGAAAGCCGTGACCTTACTTATGTCAGAGACAAGATAAAATGTTCTAATGACATCAAGTAAGCTAGCCTTTACTGCTTTGATTCACCTCAAGCTGGATTTTAGAGCACCCTTCTATCTATGCTGATATTTTTTTCATTTAGGAAAAGCAAAATAGATTGGTAGAAAGGATAAAATCAGGATCACCTTCATCTCTGAGCTCTAAAAATTGTAACCTCACTGATTCTGTTGAAAGATTTGTTACAGAAATTAATGTTCAGTGAGTTAGGTTTTCAAGAACTGTCTTAGGGAGTGCCTCTGCTAGTTTCCAGCTTGACCTTTTGTTTAATTTTTTAGATATTGCTAGATCCCAGGCATACTTATCAAAACACTTTCACATCTCGTAAGTGAGGTATGTCTCTTTAAGGGGTGAGCAGGAAACCATGCACTTGTCCCAATCAGCCTTTTGTTTGTCCTTTGGGGAAGTTAAGTTTTCTCACGCTACAAATGTTGAATGGGAGTCAGTGGATCACATCCAAGGAAAATCCCAGTTCTCTTGTTGTTCTTCAGTGCAGTTGTGCCTGCTACTCTTCTATCAACTTGACACATGCTAGGGTTGCTTGAAAAAAGGGAAACTCAACTTAGAAAACTTCTTCATAAGACCTAGGTGTACGGCATTTTCTTAAGAAGTGATTGATAGGGCAGAGCTCATCCCACTGTGGGTGGTGCCATCACTAGCTTGGTGGTCCTGGGTTCTACAATAAATCAAGGTGAGCAAACAATGGAAAGCAAGACAGCAAGCAGCATCCCTCCATACCCTCAGCATCAGTTCCTGTCTCCAGGATCCTGCCCAGTTTGAGTTCCTTTACCAACTTCCTTTGGTGATAAATAGTGTTATGGAAGAATAAAGCAAATAAACCCTTTCCTCTACAACTTGCTTTTTGGTCATGGAGTTTCATTGCAACAATAGAAACCCTAAGAGAAGTTGGCAGCAGGAACTGGGGTGTTCATGACCATGTTTTTGTTTAGAGGAATGTGGATCATTTTGGGACCTTAGACCAGAAAAGCAGTAGGACTTTTTAAGTGACGCTTAATGGGCAATAATAATAGAAACATGGACAGTGATGGTGAGGGTCATTTGAATTGTGGGACCCTGTCTCAAGAGTTTCAGAGGAGAAGTGTATTTGAATGTAGCCTAGAGAAAGTCCTTGTGGTATTTTGGTAAAAAAATGTGGCTGCTTTCTGTCATTGTTCAAAAAAAATCTGCCTGAGGCTAAGTTGAAGTTTTGGATTAACAGTTTTGGCAGAGGAGATTTCTAGACAGCCTAGTATTAACTCTGGTTCTTGGTTGTTAGTTGCTACACTTAGGCATATCTACAACGAAAAAGAGTAAGCTGAGACAAAAAAAATATAAAAATGTACAGTTTGAGGAGAAAAGAGCAGTGAGAACAGTTAGTGGTGATCTCAAGGTAAGACATCATTATGTAAAGCTTCCAGTGTGTAAAAAGGAATTAAAGAAAAGTTAATGGCCAGGCATGTCAATCCACACCTTTATTCCTAGCTCTAGGGAAGAAGAGACATTAAGATTTCTTCATTCAGCCCATTCTACAGAGTAAGTTCCAGGACAGCTAAACTTAAGAAGGAAAGAAACATCAAAAACAAAAAGCTGATACAGATGTAATTGAATGAGGGGGCCATGTTCTAGACCTAACATGCAACAGAAATCAACAGCTTCAGTTACATGATTCTGGCTTTGGAATTGAAGGATACAAGAAAGGGGTTATGGCCTCTCCCTCCAAAACCAAGGAAAGCTTATGGGTCAGGAATATATCAGGGATATCCTTTCATGAAGGCCAAGAGAGGCCACACTGTGAAGTCTTAGAAACCTCAAGATGTTGGGGATGCCAGAGTCATGGGATACCTCCTAAGTTGCTGGGACAACTAGAATGAGCCCAAGAGAGAAAAGTGTGTTTCAGTCAACAAAGTTGAAAGGAATTGGAGATCTGAAGAGCATTTTGACACCAGGAATGGAGATGTAGAGTTTGGAGTTTGCCCTGCTGGTTTTTGGTATCATTTCTGTCCAGTATTTCCTTACTATGTTCCCATTCTTTCCCTTTGGAATGGTAATTTAATACTATGCCATTATATGTTAGAAGTATGTAATCTTCATTTTGATTTTAAATTATAGTTAAGAGAGTATCATGAGTATCAGAGGGTATTATTGACTCTAAAGACAGAAAGACATGACATAAGCTGCCTAGTTCTGCTACTTTGAATTGTGGACTTGTTTTGAGACTGTGATAGGCTATGAATATTTTGAGTTGGACTAAATGCATTTTGATATAGCTATTGGGCTATTGTGATAGAGCTACAAACCTATGGGAAGTAGGGACTGGAATGTGGTAGTTTCAATGAAAATGGCCCTGTAGGCTAATTAATAAGAGATGGCATTATTTGAAAACATTAGGACATGTGGAATGGATGTGTCCTTGTTGGAGGACATAACAATGGGGAGGGCTTTGAGATTTCAGAAGCTCAAGCCAGGTACAGTGACTCACTCTCTCTCCATGATGCCTGCTGATCCAGAGATTCAGATATAGGGTCTCAGCTTCTTTTCCAGCACAATGTCTGCCAGCATAGTGCCATGCTTCTGCCATGACAATAATGGTCTAAACTTGTAAATTAAGTTTCTATTAAATGATTTCCTTTATAAGAGTTCATGTGGTCGTGGTGTCTCTCCACAGCAATATAAAACCTAAGATAGAAGTTGGTACCAGGAGTGCAGTATTGCTGTGACATACCTGATTATGTTTTGGGAAGGATTGTGAAGGACTCTGGAATTTGGAGCTAGAAAATCCATTGAGTGTTGAGAGTTCAGTGGAATGTTCTTGAGGAGGTTGAAGAATAACAATGGGGAAAACAGTGCAGAAGATGGAGAGCTGGCTTGTGATATTTCAGAAGAAAATTCAAAGATTCTATCCGGGTTATTGCTATGTTGAATTAAGATGCTCTCATTCTGGTCAGCTGGATCTGAAGAGTTGGCCACAATTAATGAGAGACCAGCACCATTGAAGTGAAACCTTAGAGTAACTGGGACAACTGATGGTGGTTAGATGGAGCTAAGAAATTAGCAGCGATCAAGAAACAACCAGTATCATCGATGTGAAATCTTTTGGAAAGTGTTTCCTCAGGGTCAGCACACAGAAGCTGTGTTCCAAAACTCTCTGAGGTTTTGTCTCAGGCTGGCTGGCAGCCAAACTTGATAATATGTAAGAGTTACCCAGGTGGTGCTGGTTTTGAAGTTGTGAAGAGCAGCCAAGGCTAGGCACTGTGGGAGGCCAATAAAGGCCATTGGTGAAGGTGCAGCCTCAGTGGGAGTTGATGACTCAAGATTGATGGAGTCATAAGAAAAAGTTGAGGTATGGCACCATGAAAAGAGCCTATGATAGGCTATTGTTGAAAGTGCAGCCCAGTTGCAACCCGGGACTCCTGTGTTTTGGGAACATCAATACCATGCACTGGATGACCACCAAAGCTGCAGCAGCAGTGACACAGAGCCTGCTCAAGCATAGAAGACAAGCTGTTTGCTGCAGATGACACAACCTGACAAGGTAGCCAAGCTCCTCGGAGGAGCCCAGAAGATCATGAGTGAATCCGTATATTTACATTTTTGGAGTTAGGTTTTGCTAGGATTTGATTGTGACTGTGCACTGGTTCTTTCCCTTGAAGTAACAAAGTATTTACTTTGTTTTTGATTTTACTGGATTCCACAGGTAAAGAGACTTTGGATTTTAAAAGACTTTGGATTTTACAGGAGATTAGCTAATTTAAAGAAACTAAAATCTTAATGTGTTTCAATTTGTACAGACTATGGGACATTAAGTTACTTGTGTTTTTAATGTGAGATCTTGGGGAAGGAAGGAAGTATTATGGCTTAATAAGGATGCTTGAGTTTCAAGTTGACAAGAGGTCAGTTGTGTTTGCTAATCTTGCATCAACTTAAAATAAGCTATAGAGTTATCTGAAAGGAGGGAAATGCAATTAAGAAAATGCCTTCACATACTTCACTGTAAGGGATTTTCTTAATTACTTTTCTTAACTAATGATTGATGGAGAGGGCCCAGCTCTTTCTTGATGGTGCCATTTCCAGTCTTGTGGTCTTGGGTTCTATGAGAAAGCAGATTGAACAAGTAATGAGGAGCAAGCCAGAAAGAGCCTTTCCATGGCCTCCGCATCAGCTCCTGCCTCCAGGGTCCTGCTCTGCTTGAGTTCCTGTCATGACTTCCTTTGCTGATAAAATGTGACATCAAAGAGTAAGGCAAATAAACTCTTTCCTCCACAACTTGCTGTTGGGGACTGATTCTAATGCTTTGATTTAATCGGGAATCTGCATATCCAAATGCTAAAGATACTTGTCCCAATTGTTTTTTGATTGATCAATAAACATGCCATTGCCAATGACTGGGCAAAGGGAGATGGGGTGAGACCTTTAGATTTGCATGGAATAGGAACATGGAGAGAATCACCATGACTCAGAGAAGGATGGAACATGGGAGCTACAGAAGACAAAGCCAACCAGCCATGTGAGAATTCGGACCAGTGGCCACTGGCCACTTTCCCAATTGGGCCTAGGGTAGCATGGGAAGGTTTAGGAGTGCCGAGCCTTTCAGGTATCCAAGGCTTTTTAAAATTAACCAGTGTGCGTGTGTGTGTGTGTGTGTGTGTGTGTGTGTGTGTGTGTGTGTGTGTGTGTGTGTGTGTGTGTGTGTGTGTAACTTGGTGCTTCACCTAGACTGGCTGCCTTGCTGCCTTAGGACCCTACCTGTCTTCCCCTATTCAGAGTAAGGATTAGAGGCCCATGCTTCCACTATGCTTGGCTTTTTACTTGAGTGTTAGGATGGGCACACAAGTCCTCATGCTTACATGACAAACACTTTATGGATAGATCTGTCTCCCAGCCCATACTTGACAGATATGTTTAAGTGATAAATTCCTATATGGAACATTTAGAGCTTTCATCAACACTTACAATCATGGAAAATATGTGTGTGTGTGTGTGTGTGTGTGTGTGTACATGTGTACATTCAACTGTAAGACAGGGCCACAGGATATGAAGATGGGCCATTAAAGTGTCCTATGTATATACAGCTGGGGACAGGAACGAGAAAGAAGAGTATTCACTTAGGAACTAATAAAAGCACAATGTGGGAAAGAAACTGAAACAAAGTAAATCAGGCTTTTATTCCTGTTGCCTTTGTCATTGTGGTCAATTTATTGACCTCAGTCTGTGACAGACAAAGCCTGGCATGTATATAAACTGTCAGAATGAATGCCTCCGGGTTTTGATAATCCATTGAATGGTATTGATCACCCTTCAGTCTTTTGCAGGGCTTTTTTCTTTGAATAAGCAAACTGAATTATAATTTTTAACCGTGCATCTTCCTGTCTACTTAAGTCAATGTTTTTTAATTAGAATTTAGAAGTGATGTTTTACACGTAGTTAGCTCCCCACTAGTCCCACCATACCGTTCTCCACTCTGAGGAAAATGATTTATCTTATCTTCTTACTGCTGTTTTGCAATGTCAAATAGAATAGTAAGAAAATTCTGCTAAAACATGCCTTTGTGCTTTATATTCTAACTTTTGCTATTATATTTACTTCAAAATAATTCAAAATAATGTAAAGATTTTTTCTTATAACTATTTATTTTATTTTTTCTGGGTATATCACATGTTGGTTTTATGATTCAAAAAAATTTAATGAACAAAACTAACTGCTGTCTGTATTTTTCAATCTAAGCAATAAAAGAATGAGCCAAGCAGGAGATGGGTCAGGGGGAAGCCATCTGTGTGGGAGAGTGAGCCTTTCTAGGCAAAGAAGAAGATGCATTAGAAAGAGTACTTTATCCATTGTGTTTCGTGGCTACTAAATCATGGTAATCACCCCAAAGAGCGATGAGTATCTTACCACACACCTCCCTTCTGCCTCATTTTTGTATGGAGAATGATAACAAAGACATATTTCCCAGGAGTGGCTCAGTACACTATAGTCAGGAGCTTAGGAGATGAATAAAACAGAACTATCTGTCCTTGAGTAAATTCCAGAGAACATACAGATGCTTAAAAAGTTATGGCTTCTGACCCAGGCCACCAAGTCTCTGCAGTTCACTAACCTGAGTCACAGTGGTGACCATCTTAGTTTGTCTGTACTGTTATACAAAATCCCTCAGACTGTGCAACTTCTTAAGAATATAGTTTCATTTCTTATGCACCTGAATGTTGGCAAATTCAAGATTCAGTTACCAGTATCTGGGTCTTACAGGGTTGTTCCCTTATCCAAGATGGTATCTTATTTCTGTGAGTCCACATGGAACAAGATAGGCAAAATGTTCTTCTTATAACCACAAGTCCTTTTATAAGCAGGTAATCCTATTCACACCAAGGCAGAATGCTCATGATGTAACCACGTCTGAAAGCCTTGCATCTTAACACCGTTCCACAGAAGGTCAAATTTCTATGCAAATCATGACATGGACACAGTAGTCTAAACTGTCATAGTAACTAAACATGGGATTACTTAATTCTCAAGCCAGAGGAATTTAATTCAAGAAGGTAGCAAATATTCAAATTAAAAATAAGTAACAGATTGAAAGAATTTATAGATTCTATAATGCTTCAGTAATAGTTTCTGCTACCCTCTCACTCTAAATCCTGAAGACAGTCAGGATTTTAGTTTTTGCATATGATCCATTTGATGAACACTGAAATTATCTAAATGAGCAGCTTTCTCTGTGCACTTTTACTTGTAAGAAGTAACTTCTTATGATGCCTTTTCAGTGTGAAGTGTGCTTTCACTTTGCCAGAGTTACAGACAAGCAGAGGAACTAGGCCCCTCTCTCTCTCTCTCGTAGCTGTTGTCATTGCTTTTGTTGTCTTATCTCAGAACTCTTAAGAGTTCGAAAGATACAGGTAGTTTGCTAACTAAATGACTCCAGAATAGAAAAGGGAAAAGTTTTATGCACCAATTATTCACTAGACATGGCTTTTCATCTTAAGGTAATAGGGTAGAGAATTTGGAGAGGAGGCAAGCCCTGGGTTTTTGAGAGACAGCAAAAGAGAGGACTTTAAAACCCATTGTTTTATGTCAAATTGGTGTGGTACCTTTTTTTTTCTATGCTGGTTGCAAAATTATGTATTAAAATTGCTTTGTTTCTAATGGTCTCTAGAATTTGTTATTAACTTATTTATAACATAATGATTACATATTAAAAGAAGCTAAACACTGACCTATGGTCACTAAGTAACTGAGGTCTGGTTTGCAGGATCCTGGCAGAACAGCTCATTGCTTTCTGAGGTACAATGCTTTCTCTGTGCACAGGAAAAAAGCTAAGGCCTGTATTCCAAAGGATCATTAGACCTTTGACTACTGCACATTCCTGCCTTGAATTCATGGCCAGCCTGACAGAAATAAAAGTATTCTAAAGAGACACTTGTATTTCTTAACCTAACTGTCAGGCTATTAAAACAATGGCCCCTAAATTAATGGGAATTTCCCCAGAAATCTCCTGGGAGAAGGAAAAAATGGACAGTCACCAGAGGGGAGCTTGTTT
Organism: Rattus rattus; assembly: GCF_011064425.1. NCBI lineage: Eukaryota > Metazoa > Chordata > Mammalia > Rodentia > Muridae > Rattus > Rattus rattus. The sequence goes on along the minus strand of NC_046168.1, from coordinate 28,132,795 downwards.
CCCAGACAGAGTTTTCCAGCTCTTTTAACAACTTGTCAGACCGCCTGACTGCCTGACCGGAAGACATTGAAACCCAATGCCAGGACCCTGCCCATGCATAGACTTTACTCTCTAAACTTCAACCTTACTTCGGAACCAAGAAGGCAGACTTGAGTCAATAGATCCCTTGTTGGTCCTTCCTCACAACCACACTAAAGAAATCTGCTTTTATACTTTCTGCCTTTCAGTAAAACTCAACAACAGAAAAATAAATACTCTTTCATTGGGCTGATTAGATGGTATAAAGGCTCTTGCTGTTAAGATGAGTGGCCCTGGGATCTATTTTGGGGAAGGAGAGACCCAACTAATGAAAGTCTTTGATCTCTACATGTGTAGAGTAGGACAAGTACCTTCCTCACTACCTACATGCATAATATGTAAATGTAATTTAAAACACTTAATGAAGAATATTCATTTGTGTGACAAGTGTCTCAGAAATGATTTGAAGCATTCTTGAAAACAGCTGTACTTTTCCATTAGATTAGAGGTGTTGTAGAGCAGACCACTGGTCCATTTGAGCACCACTTAGGGGACTTTTTCTTACATCAGTCATATAGAACATGTTTTAGTTCATTGATCATGTGAAATTCAGTGTGTTGTTGACTCAGAAAAATTGATTCTTGAAATGATATTGATTTTCTACTGAAACACCTGCATTATTAGCTGAAAAATTTATTTCTACAAAATAAAAAATAATCTCCATATGCAGTATAGCTGGAAATAAGTGTCTCTTGTAAACCCAGGGAGAAGTCTAGTTTAATCAACACTAGAATGAGCATTGTAGGCTGAGTTGCCTATAATGTAGTTATTGTGAAATACCCACTTCTTACCTGTGGGCCTGAGCGCACTGACACTGGGGGCTCCAATGGTCTGCAGACAACCTCTTTAAGTAATTCTCCAACAATGAAGATTAGTCGTTTTCCCAAGTTACGTACAGAAACATTTAAATATCCACTAACCACTACTGAACATTTAGGACTGCAAAATGGAAAATGGCATTTTTTTTCAGTAATTAGGTTTTACATTTTTCACAAACCAGTGAAGAGGGCATGTCTTTTACAGAGAATTCCCAGAATGCCAGATCTCCTCTAATCAGTCATTTATTTATTTTGGTTTTAAAGTATATGTGTTTCTTTTCTTGAGATACTTCTCATGTTAGCAAACATGTTTTCATAGATGGGAATTCAGTGAACTCGTAGTTTTCTGTTATCACAATATATGATTGAAGGAGCTTAGAAAGTGAAAGGGTTGTCTGGGGCTGTAGACATGTAGGTTCTAGTCCGCAGTTCCTTAGTGCCTTGGGTTGGTAATATGTACCAGGTGGGAGTGAGGACCAGATAAAAACTGCTCAGTCAATAGTAGGGAGAGAAAAGAGAGGAAAAGAGGGGAGTTGGTGGTCCCACCATTTCCTTCCAGTACACCTCCAGTAATCTATAGATATACTCCTGACAATTCTCTTACCTCCTAATTGCACTAACATAGGCTATCTTAGACCCAAACTACAAGAGACTGTTTGTGCATAGACACATCTCCTAATTTTCTTCTACATTGAAAGAACTAGAGGCTTACAGACTTTTACAGTATCAAACACTATAAAATTTATTTGCAGAATTTGGCTCTGTTGACAGCAGTATAAACCTTAGCTGATTGGAAGGAACCCAACATAACAACCTTTATTATCCCAGTGTGATTAAGAGTTTTAGCATTCTACTCTGATTCTTTCCTTCCTGGAAGAACAAAACTATGTGAACATCAAACCCAAAAGGCAAATTGACAAAAAAGAAAAAGGATCTTACTTCACACATGAACTTTGAGTCAATGGTAAAATTGTATTAAATTACTTGTAGGGGGAAATAATATTCAGAATACCAGAAAAAAATCAATATCATTTTTAAAGTTCTTCTTCTGAAAATAAACTTTGATCATGGGCACCATACGCAGGTTGAATTTTCAGGACAATTGTCAAGGTATCATTAATATTTTCATAACCCAATATATGACTAAAGATATAAAAATAGAAAGGAAGTGGGTGGTTGTTTTTGGATTCATATTGAAGTTACATAAACTATTTTGCTGTGCTAGACCTGACATCGTGGTTTCTAAAAATTCCAATGTGGCCAAGCATAAATCTGTCCACCAGAAAATAGTTAATTATTGCACGAAAGGGGGCTGCTTTCTGTGACTGTGCTGTTACCTTGGCGATTATTGAGTTAAACACAAGGCCAGATGCCTGGTGTTTGTTAGTTGTATTTGATTTTCAAGCTTTGTTCATTGCTGTGCTTAGCACTATCAGGCTGCTGTAGCCAAGAAGATAAAATCCTTTAATACTCTATTTAGAACTACAGGAGACGAAGCTTGATCAATAGTTTTTATGAATCTGTAAACTATTACAGCACAGCATGTTCCCACAGACTTTCCTCCAGTGACATGGCTATATTATTTTGAGGCCAGAGGGCCAAGCAATATTGAAATCCTGCTTGAATTCATCTTCTTCAGACTATAAAAGTGACAAGATTCCTGAAGATTTACATTTTTATGCTATAGATTAATCAATCTCTCAGGTAGAAAGAGAAATTTCGGTGCATGTGTTATAGACTATCTTTTCAGCCTGAGGAAAGTGTAAGAAATTAATTTCCCCTTTCCAGAAGAAAATGATAGTGAGGACAACTTGCCTAAATCAAAGAAGATGCCATTAAAGTTTCTTCTGTGTCCCATGCTTTTTGATAGATTCCAACAATGAGGTCAATAGTGTCATAAAGAAAAATCTCTGAATGCATAGAAGAGAATTCTTTGACATACGCCAAATAACTGGTGATGTTTTTGTTGCTGTTTTTAAATTTGAGCTCAATGTGCTGATTAATAAGAAAGCACCCAGAGAGATGGTTCAATCAGCATAAGACTTGCTGTGCATGCACGAGGACTCAGTTCAAACCCAGAATCCACAAATCAAACGAACAGAAAATCAGCTTGGCATGGATGTTCAGGTTTGTAACCCCTGTGCTAGCGAACACAGACAGTAGAATCTGTGGGGTGACAGGAAAGCCAGTCTGGCTAAATCCATAGGCTCCAGGTTCAATAGGAGGGTTCTGTTTCTAAAGAGTAAGGTAGATAGGGATTGAAGCAGGCATGGGAGCTGACCTCTGACCTCCAGCTCCACAAGCACACAGATACATGGCCACCTGCACATGGATCAGTACTCCATGCATACTAACAGGTATTTAAACACACAAGAAGGCACGTTCCTTTAGTGTTTCAGTATTCATTTTTTGGTATTCTTTCAAATGTGAAGTTTCACAGAAATAATTTTATCTCATAAAGCTATTGCTGGATTTCCTCATGGGCTACCATTGTTTTTAAGGAACCACTGCTGAAATTTCCCATATTAACCCACTTAAAATATATTCATGCTCACCCAGCAACTTAATCAAATATTTATGTGCAGTAGCAATTAAACTGCTTTAATTGTTGCTTTGGTTAGTTCTTTATCACAAAGAAGCACCAGTGACAATTGCATAGGGCCATTGAGTATTTTACATATTAATGGCATTTTCCAGAGTGTGAACTCTCCAGTTCTACCAACTTAAATAAGTTCAGATTTACTTTAAAGTGAAGAATAATGGAATTTTTATTTAAATATTTAAGTAGTTTTAATTCATGAAGACACGTTATAGCACCTGTCCATGTCTACCAAAATTAAAAATGCATACAGCATTTGGTACAAAAATTCAACTTTTTGTAATTTATTTTACAGATATACTTAGACATCAGGACTCTAAGTGACCCATATCCCAAAATCTTCATACTATACTTGATCTTAACCAAAAGGCCGAGAAGCCATTCCCAAAATCTTCATAATAATAAATGGTGGTGAGTGATTAAAATGACAATTCTTAATGAGTTCCTTAAAGGTATCACTTCCACATATTTTGGGTTATTAGTTGACTGATACACCAATATTCTAATATAGAATGGGGATCAAAATATAGAGTTGAAGAAACATGATAGAGAATAATGTATCTTTCCTGTTTCCATATGTATGTAAAGAGGGGAGGACAACATGGTAAGGAAATAGCTCAATTGAAAAGTGCCTGCTGTGAAGTGTAGGACCCAAGTTCCAAAACCCAAGTGTAGTGCTCAACTTCTGTTCCCAGGGGCCTCCTTAGAGAGCCAGCCTGGCTGAATTAGCAAACTGCAGGTCTCAATGGGAGATTTGTTTTCACAAATCAAATTAAATAGTTCCTAAGGTATAATACCTGGGGTTGATGTCTGTCTTCCACAGTTATATGTAAGTGCACATGCACACTCAAAGGCACACAGGCACATACGAGCTTGTGCCTCATTAATATATAAACATAAGGTTCCAACTACCTCAAAACAGAGTACAGGAAGAGAGAAAATTTGTTCATGTTTAACATAACCCAAATCTAGTTGAAACCACCAAACTAGTATATTGGTTGTAAGGGTTAATATAGAAAATAATTATTTGAAATTAAAAGATTAAAAGACATATTTCTCTGTTTCCACTTAGTATTTTCATGTTCAAGTTATGTGAACTCCACTTATATTCAAACTTCTACTATTAAATAAAACAAAAAGGTAAAAATATATATTGCATGTAATACATAAGCATATATTAATAAATACATGTATTACTAAGCCAGAACCTTGACAATTTCAATGCACTTGAAGAAGACGCTGCTGTTGTTTGCTCCACTTTCCTCTAACTTTATTGGCTACAGCTTCAGAGCTGGCTGTGACTCTGCTCTGTCTTCATCATGGGGCAGCCTCAAGTGATGGAGCCTTCATGTTTTCCTGGTTCAGGCGCAGCCATCATTAGTTGCCAGGGCAGTGGTAGAATCCCCGTATCAGTTCCCTCTGTTGTGCAAAGATGAAACCAATTTGTACTGCTCAAGAGGCTAACTGGCTTGAGAAGCGTCCTTAATTCTCTGCCATCCATTTCTTCTCACACGTCTTCACACCTTTACCAGTGTTTCCTGTGGTCAACTCCAAAACAAACCACTACCTCATCACAAAGCTTGCCTCTGGGGGAAAAAGATTGAAATAGGTGGCTTCTGCAAGCTGGTGACAGCCTCATTATTGCACAAATGTCACTGTGGAACTGGACAGAAGTTCAGAAAGAACCCAAACTTCCGAAGTGGCTCTTCCCTTGGGACTCAAAGGAAATGCTGGAGAAGCACATTTCAGCGTTCATTTGCAGTTTCCCAAGTACGAATGTCACACTAAAGGAGCAGCATCCAGGTCGCCATCTAGTATCTCAAGGCAAGGTCACGCACGTTTGGGAAATCTTCATGGCACTGTATTGACGATTCCACTATGATTGAAAACATGGAAAAATCAATCACTTGATCAACCAATCAATCAGTCATCAGTCAATGTGGTTTCGAGTAGTGTCTTTTACAGAAGGTTCGTTCCCCAGCATTCAGCACTAAACAGGGAACTCTGATAAGAAAGGAATGGAATCTTAAGGTCTGAACTGCTGAAATTTTGACTGCAACTGTAAGGCTCATCCATCCTTCTTTACTTCAACCACCAAGAGTCAGTAGAAAGAAAATACAAATCCACCCCTCCCCCACAAGGTGCTGCTTCCCTTTCTCTTCCCCACTTACACATGTCACATTTAATGTGTCCTGAAGCACATCTCTAATAACACATACACACACTGTACTTTTGAACTCCCTCCTTGCTCCTGGGGATACCAAATTAGCTATAAGTGCAGTGACTACATGAGTACTTGTTGCTTTCTTAGTATCTGTACCTTCTTTTCTAATCATCCTGCCTTGTATTTGTCCATCTCCAGCAGGTCTAGGAGAGCAGGCATATTTGTTTATAGTTAGCATGCACCAACATTTCTCAGATAGTAATTCTCATAAGGAAGAGACAGCACTAGTTCAATAAAGTTTGTGCTAAATGCTTCACTTTCTTTGATCCTAGCTTGATTCATTCTTAGTGCATTGAGCCCTTACACTAAAAGAACACATTATAAGGGTGACTAGAGCTATGATTCCTAGCAGTGGAGGATATGGAGCCTGATCATTTAACCAGGCAAGACTTCCAATGGAGGGATGGGAACACTAAGCCAGTCACAAAACCTTAGACTCACAATTTGTCCTGCCTAGAAGATGTGTAGGGATAGAGATGGAAGGGAAATCGAGGGAATGGCCAACTAGCAATCGACTCAACTTAGAGAGCCAACCTGTTACTATTAATGGTATTCTGCTGTACTTGCAGACAGCTGCCTAGAATATCTGTCACCTGAGGGGCTTCACATAGCAGATAATGGAAACAAATGCAGAGACCCACAGCTAAACATTAGACAGACCTCGGGGAATCTTGTGGAAGAGGGGCAAAAAGGACTGAAGGCGTCAGAGAGGTCAGGGCCAGCACAAGAAAACCTACAGAACGCATCTGCGCCCATGGCGGGCTCCATAGAGACTGAGCCACCAACCAGAAAGCATGCATAGGATGGACCTAAGCCCCTACACATGTGGAACATAGGTGCAGGTTGGTCTTCCTGTTGTTTGTCTTTGGTTCCCTTTCTCCTAACTACCTTAATAGAAGTTCTCCTAGTCCTACTGCAACTTGACATGCCAAGGTGGGTTGATATCCACAGGAGGCCTCCCTTTTTCTGAGGAGAAAGGGAGAAAAGATGGGGGGCACAGCTGAGAAAGAGAGACTGGGGGGAAAGGAAGGAGGAGAAATTGTGATCAGAATGTAAAGTATATAAATAAGTTAATTCATGGGAAAAAGGAATACATTATAGCATGTTAGGCAGGTTTTACTATGAATACAGATATTGGTTTAAATTCTGAACCAAGTCTTATTTTTCTATACTCTGAGAATATAATCAGTATTTTGTGGGGCTTTGGGGAAATTATTTAAAGCAAATATTCCCTGGCTTGCAGTTAATGCATCCTAACAAATTCTTATTTTCCTCTTACTGTCCACTCTAGCTCAGTCAGTAAATGCCCTGTTCCTATTTTCAAAGCATTGGTATCATAGAATGGAAGTAACATTAATGAAGATTGAATAAATAAAGTAAGTGGTGTGTCTTATTCACAGGAAGGGGGGCTGTGTTCACCCCATTTTATGGGCTACTATTTCTATCTCCTTAAGTTGTCAGCTTTCCTCGGAGAACTCTAGGAGGAAGAAAGGCATGCTCCTTAAGCAGGCTGTTTTCCCAGCCCTCAGTGTTCACCCAAGAAGGTGGTTTGGCAAGCTAGTCACCGACCCTAGGCAATCCCATTGCCATGCATTCCTGTTGGACAGATGGGCGTAAAAGAAGGGAGATGTAAAAAGAACACAGATTCAGCTCTCCAGATCCTTTTCCTCACAAAGTCTCCTCTCTAGAACTGAGTCCCCCAGGAGAATGACCTTGGTTCCAGAATTCCTATACAGTATGTGTCAGGGCTTAGCAGACCTAGGGTGAGTTAGTGTACCTCCTGGGAACAAGGTGGTCAGAGGTCTGTAAGAATTCAAGTACCATCATGGCACTGATCAGAGTCTCCACTGAGCATCACAGCATAGCCACGTGATGCACATGAAGCGGCTTCCCTTTGTGTTGGTAGGGTTGAGAGGGTGCTGGGTCTTACTGGAGCTTCCCAGTGTCTCAACAGAGGATCCTACCACATGTCATTATGCTACATTCAAAAGTCGAAGTATGGGTTGGATTCAGTTGGTAGAATACTGGTTTAGCGTCCACAAAACCCTGCTTTTAGTCTCAGCAATATAGAAACTAGTTGCCATGACTCGCATCTGAAATTCAATTACTTCAGAGGTAGAAGCGGGAGAATTGAAAGTTCACAGTCATTCTCTACTATAGAGTGAGTTTAAGAGCAGGCCAGAACGCGTGAGATTCTGATTTTTAAAAAAGGGGTCAAAAGTGTGGTTTTACTAAGTGGTTTTTGCTTTCTTATCATTTTACATTGTACTGCCAACCACAGTAAGTCAGAGGCCACATATCTAAAGTGGATTCACCTGCTGTCACGTCCTCTTCATCCCCACCACAGCCTTACCAATTCTCTTACAGCTCTCTGTGCTTTACCGGTTGGATGGTGGTGCTCAAATTTAGAATAGTGGTAAGGCATTACAATTTTAGATCAAGAATGCAACCATATTCCTTAAATATGGGTCTGTAGATAACTAACCTAAAAACTCCAGTAACTTCCTTATGAGAGACCTACCTTCCTTGTGGGTAAAGCACAATGGGAAAACAGAGGAACAAACCTTCTCATTGTGCCGACTTGTTGGGGGCAGTTTCAGACATGGTTGGCTTCTTCGTCTCAACATCAGGGGCCTGCTGTTTTGTTTTGTTCTTTTCTTCTCTTTCTTTCCTTCTTTTCTTTCTTTTTGGCTATCTTCTCTAAATGCAAGTATCCCCCAAATTGATGTTGTCTGTGTGAAAATAACTGGAAGAGGTTTTGAATGTTTTATTTTCAAAGCAGAATACATGTTTCAGATGCCAGATGGGTATACCAGTTGCCCTAGTTTGATCATTACACAGCACATACAAAATTCAAAGCAACACACTATACTCCTTGCATACATGTAGTTATTACATGTGGATCAAAAGTGAAAAAGACTCAAACTTCTTAGGACAAAATAGTGTTGCCTGATATTGTTTATCTCACAAAGATCTCAGGTACATGGCACAGTACCTATAGATTAATCGTTTTCAGAAGAGCCATGTAACCAGGAAATAGCTTTGAACACAATGGGGACAGTAAATGTTGGCACAGATTTGGAGGAATTTCTTCCTTTGGTTTCTCCATTATTAAATATACTGAAATTCACTGAGTACAAAAATCTCTCAAAGTCACTCTTGAACATTCCTATAGAGAAGTTTCACAGGCTGCGACAGTGACTAAGATACTGCAAATTCATAAACAGTCATAGTGGATAAACAAGCAGACTAGGTTTGCACATCATAATAGTTTTCACATCACGTCCTGTTTTTAATAAATTCTGCTGAAGAATGACAAAGAATAAAAATTGTTCATAAAGTAAGGGAAAATTTTGAAGAATGGTTTATTTTGATGATTATGAATGTTATTGTTGATAATATAAGACAAAATTACATAAAACCCAATTTTAAGTATTAGCATTGTCCCTATGTTCACAGACCAGTGGAGCTGAATGTTATGGTAATTCCAGTCTCAGATCCCAGGGTGATAGCATCTAGGTCCAAGCGCTGCCCTAGTAGCTTAGTGGCCACTATCTGATGGAGGTGTGTTCTCCGTTCTCCGTGCTCTCACTGTGATCCAGCTGTGAAGTTGGTGGAGCTTCTGAGGGTTAGATGCATTAAGATGTGAGGAGAATGCAGGATGTGTGCAGTGTTCAATAAAACATACATGCTAGAGTTCATGATTTCTTTAGGACTTAAAACTGGTAAAAGTTTGAGGTTATACTGAATTGATCTTCATTTACTTCCCCAAATAAGTTCCATTCCCCACTCGTCTTCTCCTTGTTAAGTATGCTTTAATAGTTACTTTCCTTGAAATGCATTGACTCACTTTAACTGCTACTACCACACTGTAGACATCTGTGTAGTTTCCTTTACTCTCATTATCAGCATTTAAATATGCTTTTGATGATTTGATAACTAGTCCTAAGTAGACCACCGTTCAATCTCTTGATGGATATTTACACCATTTCAATTCTTCTGTTATAATCAGTGATTTGGTGACCGTGACTGCAGAATACCCTTGTGTACTTGCATCTGACGTCTTCTGGACGGCATACTTAGTAGTTGAATATTTGGATGAGAAGAATGTTTTTCTTTGCTATTCGATATTGCTGAGCTGCTCTTCAGAACGGTACTCCGACTCATTTTGTACTCTCAGTTTGTGTAACCACTCACTGTTTTACATCTGATGGACTTGACCTTGTCGAATTGGAAAGTGACTTCTAGTTGGATTGCCATGACATAATCCTTTGCTTTTATTTGGGTATTTCTAGTTTATGATGATGCTATTTTTTTCACAGGCCTTTCTGTTCTACTTCAGTGAATTTTCCACTTTAATGCCTTTCCCACTTTGTGGTAGGTTGCTTGTCTTCTATGATTCGTATGCAAGAATTTTGTTAATAAGGCATTTTAGACCCAGCAATATAAAAATTACTATTGCAGTCTGTGATTCTTGTTACAGTTATGACTGAAAGCCTATCGCATACCCTAATATTTGCATAAAATATATGTGATATGTGTGTTACTAATCTCTATATTAATCTAATTTCTTGTAATCTACAGTAATTTTTAAAATAAGTTTTATTAGTTTATTTTTTTCTTTATTCCCATAGACTTTTCTCTGTGAGCAACTGTATTTTATTTTTTTAAGTATGGAATAGAGTTTAGGGTATGGGAAGGGGAATTGAGGAGGGAGTAGAGACAGAGAAAGGCAGAGAGGGGTTAGTGAAAGAGAGGAGAGGAGAAGGGAAGAGAGGAGAGGAGTGGAGCGAGAGGGGGGTGGGGATGGGGAAGGAGTGGCAGAGAGTAAGATTGTGCAATTGGACTTTTTTTGTGAAACAAGTAGTGTTTTCTTTTTCTTTCTAGTATTTATATATTGCCTTTCATTATCTTCAACACATATTTAATGGAAAGAATATGAGATATCTTTTCCTTTTAATTAGTTTTTATGTTAGCATATAAAGCAATGGGCTCCTTATGGCATTTTTATACACATGAATCATAAATTTTTGTTTGAATTTGTCTCCTTCTGTCACTGTCCTTGTATATGGCTTCTGACTCACGTCTAGCTTGCTCTCTTTCTCCAACAAACTTAGTCTCCCTTTCTTTTACTCATCATTACCCTGTCTTTCTCATTTTTCATGATCCCCTTTCTAGTTCCATCACATTAACACACACACATACACACACACACACACACACAGACATACACACACTTACATACACACACACACACACACACAGACATCCACACACTTCCACACATACACACACATACACACACATACACCCCACACACACGTACACACACACACACACACACACACACACACACACACACACACACACACTTTTAATTCTACTTTCTTCATATGGAAGAAACTGTAGATGTGTCTTTCTGAGGCCCCCTTACTTTACTTACCATAATGATTTCCAATGGCATTCACTTTCCTGTAACTGCCATGATTTCGTTTTGTTTCATATCTAAATAAAATTCCATTGTTTTAGCATTCCATTTCCCAGGCCATACCTGTGCCTGAACCCCTGGGGTTCTGCTGCTACCACAGACAACCATAGAATCTTGCTGACATCAGGGACTACCAGACCTGTCAACACTAGGGACAATCAGATGGCTAAAGATCAGTATAACACAATCAACAAAAGCCAGGACAGCATGACACCACCAGAACCCAGCTATTCTCCTACAGCAAGCCCTGGATATCCTAGCACTTGAAAAGTGAGACAAAAACTTTAAATCTCATCTTATGACGATGATAGAGGCCTTTAAAGAGGAAATGAACAGATCCTTTGGAGATAATACAGGAAAATACAATCAAACAGGTGAAAGAAATGAACAAAACTATTCAAGTCATGAAAATGGAAATAGACGTGATAAAGAAAATACAAACTGAGAGAATCCTAGAGAATCCTAGGGAAGACAACAGGCACTAAAGACACAAACATCACCAAGAGAATACAAGAGTTAGAAGAGAAAATCTCAGACATAGAAGATACCATTGGAGAAATTGATAGATCAGTCAAAGAAAATTCTGAAGCTAAAAACGTTTCTACCATAAAACATTCAGGAAATTTGGGACACTTTGAAAAGATCAAACCTATGAATAATAGGAATAGTATGAGAAGACTCCAAACTCAAAGGCCCAGAAAATGTCTTCCACAGGATTATAGAAAAAAATTCCCAAACCTATGAGAGAGATGCCTATAAACACACAAGAAGTTTACAAAATAGAGTACGCTGAAAAAGAGAATCCTCCTGCCACATAGTAATCAAAACATTAAATGTACAGAGCAAAGAAAGGATATTACAAGCTGCAAGGGATAAAGACCCAGTTATATATAAAGGCAGACAATAGAATTACAGTAGACTTGTCAACGGAGACTTTAAAAGCAAGAAGAGTCTTGGAAAATGTCTATGTCTAGGTGATCCAGTCCAGACTACCATACCTAGCAAAATTCCATTGTGTGGTCATTTGAGCTAGGATGATTAAAAACATTTTAGCATTAAGTGGCATATTTGTGACAGATGATTATTTTATTTTAACATTCCTCTACATCACTTTACTGCTCACTTTTGCTATGAATGATTTGTTTCATCTGTAGTCTTTAACAGCATTCAGCTTGTTTTTGCAAAACTGGATACCTTTGACTCTGTAGCTTGTTCATTATGGCTATGAGTTTGGTGCATATAGAATTGTGTAAACATGAAAATCCTACTTCATTTTACCTCTTAGTACCACAGTAACATTTCCAAAGAGTAAACAATTAATATTCATCAAATGACCTCTCTATGATATTAAAAAGTACTTTAGAAAACTCAAGTCTATTGAATTGTGACTGTGTCCAGAGGATCACTGTGCTATTTAATAAGATGTTGGGTTAGGTAAGCATTTGCCTTTGAGTTATATTTTTCTTCTATTAGATCTCAAGAGAATAATTTGTAGCCACAAAATAACATCCAAATTGCTTACATTTTGGTCATGTTCTGCACTGGGGACCACACATTCTTTTTTTTTAAAGGCCATTATATTATTTTGACTTTATCAACCATATGTCCTTATGTCCTTTGTCAGTTTCTTTGCACATGGAGTAGCAAAGACTAAAACAATATTTAAATGATGGGTGCGGCTGTATTTCAATGTTTTATTCACAAAACTGGTAGCAGCTGGATCCAGTTTATAAGTCATATTGAAAATTAACATCTGACTGTTATAACTGATTAGGAAGAGCAGAAAAGTAAAAACTGAATTTTTATTGCAAATAGATGCAATTAGTTTTCAAGATTGATTTGAAACGTAGAAAATATTAAATTTTGATTAAAATTGGTTAACAAGTTAATATCTTCCCTGACTATAAACTTAAATGAAGAAAGCTCATACTCAGAAAATTAGGTGTGTGTGTGTGTGTGTGTGTGTGTGTGTGTACGTGCGCATGTACATATATACATATATACATATATGTTCACATATATGTATGTACATATATATATATTAGTTATACAGAGCAGTGAATCAATAGTGTTAATTAGAAAACTCATTAGCAAATGTAACATTAATTGATATACTAAGATTACAAATTATAGTTCTTTCAAGTGTACTTGCATTGAAATTAACATGGAATAATCTTTACCTTTTCATATAAAACTGCTTATGGGAGCCTATCCCACTGTTAGATATTGCATTAACAATTACACTAACAGTGGCATGAACCCCACGTAGGAAGGACCATAATTACAGCACAGACACCTCTTGCTGCATCATTTCTGAATGCTGTTAGACCTTTACTATCAGAGGAGTAGATGACCGTGGAGGGTAAGCGCCGACAGTTACATGGCACATATTGCCCCTGTCAGGATGGAAAATTCAAAACCTAACCAAGATCAGAAATAGAAAAGTAGCTGTAAGTATCACCCTTATTCTCCTTTGTACGGAGCAAATGGAGTTTCACTGGAAATGCTGTGTTGTCCTGTGGACTCGCTCCAATTAAGATTCATACATCCAGTACATCTGTTTTTAATGGTGCTTACAATTCTTTGCAAACATTTGTGAATTTTCAACTCAGTGATTTTGGCACCCTGAAAAGAATATACACATTCCAGGCGGCAGTGAAGAGTTAGAGACTCAGGGGCAGGAGGGTCTCCGAGCAGTGGGAGGCTGGGCATCTTGCGCGCGATCCTTGGAATTTTACATCTTTGGGTGTTGCCTTTGGAGTCTCCGTATCAGGACAGCCTGCTAATGATGGCATTTGGAGTGAATATAAAAGGCAATAAATAAGGCTAATATCATCATCATCATCATCATCATCATCATCATCACCACCACATCACTATCACCACTACCACCACCACTACCACCACCACCACCACCACCACCACCACCACCACCACCACCACCACCACCACCATCATCATCATCATCATCATCATCATCATCATCATCACCACATCACCACCACCCTACCACCACCACTACCACCACCACAACCACCACCACCACCACCACCACCACCACCACCACCACCATCATCATCATCATCATCATCATAATAAAAGCAAGAAACGTAAGCAACTGTAGCAATCCAGTTTCATAGTTCTTGAAATGTCATCTCCACCATAGTGATGTTTCTTGTCTTCTAGGAAGGAATAGCTTAAAATATGTAGATGTTCTATAAAAGGACACTCAGTGGAGCAGAGCGTAGATCCACAGTTAACTCAATAATGAGGTCTCACATTATCTAACTTGAACAAGAGACTTGGAGCTGAAAACTTAGCCAGTATAAAGTGTTAAGGAACCTTGACAATTTGAAATATGCAAGGAAATAATGTTGAAGGAAGTGTTCGCCTGACCTCTGGGTAGAGATTGGTTGTAATAGGTATGAAAGGAGTGACAGAACTCTAGTGTTGAAGCTTGTTGGCTTTGGCTTCTAGGGTGACATGTCCAGCATAAAGGATTGATTCTGTGTGTCGGGATGTAATGTGCAAGGTAGAAATGGGAACTGTTGTAATGCAAATACCGTTAGGCTTCAGCATGACTGAATGTCACCAGACATCGATCTGAGAATGAGTGTGTGTATGTGCGTGTGTGTGTGTGTGTGTTAGTGTGTGTGTGTGTGTGTGTGTGTGTGTGTAAGTGTGTGTGTATAAGTATGTGTGTGTATGTGTGTGTTTGGGTACATGCCTGTATGTCTGTGTAGAAGCCAGAGGCTAAACTTGGGTGTCATCCCTCACACCTTGCTTTTGTTTAAATAGGGACTGTCACTCACTGAGGCTCACAAAAGCTACATTAAGCTGTGTGGCCAGTGTGCCTTTAGGATCCCCCTGTCTCTACCTTCCAAGCAGCAGGGTGCTTGGCTATTTTCACATGGGCTTTGAGTGTCAAGTTCAGGTCCTGGTGCACTTTACCAACAGCCATCTCCCCAGTCCAGGTTGCTTCTGTCTTGATTGAGGTTTTGATAAATGCTATTTATGACAAGGAGAAACAAGGCTATTGTTCTCGAGGTCCAAATGAAATTATTCCCTCTAGGATGCTTCAAAATGACAAATACAACTGACCAATATAATTGAACCATAGAACTAATTTAACTCTGTATTTTTTTTTAAAAAAAGCAAATGATGGCTTGGGAACAGTCATGATATCTCAACAGCCAATCAATTTGGATGAGTCAACAAAGTTAAATAAAGATCTAATAACAGAGCAGCTTAGCAATAGCTGTGAATTCATGTGAATTAACTTTTATGACAATGCTAATAGCTTATAAAGGTAGCATTTATCTATTATTTTATTCCCATTAAAATCAGTGTTATTGATTCACACTAAAGTGAGCAAGAATAAGGATCTACGGTTTATTGGAATTATATAGTATTTATATAAAATGCCTCTCTGAGAACCATCTTTGAAATCATTTTTCTTCAAAAGGTTTGTAATACTTCAGAATGTCAGAAGTAGAACTATCAAACACAACAAATGTAGATCTGAATGTTTGTGTGTGTTCTTAAAAAATACACTTTGATATTTAGAAAAAATATTTTTAAAACATTGTATTGTTATTCGTTTTTATGTACATGCATGTGTATGCATGTATGTATATGCCTGATGAGGTCCAGAAGCAGGTCAGATCCCCTGGACCTGGAGTTATAAGCGGCTGTGAGCTGTCTGGTAGATGCTGCTCGTCAAATCCAGTCACTCCGCAGGAATAACGCGTGCTCTTAACCACCAGACCAGCTCTCCAGCCTTATGTTCTCAAGTCATATAGCAGCTAGAATTAGCAGAAAGAAGCTGGTAACTCTATTGTACCTTTTCGCAACGTTATTTTTCCAACTTCTTGTTTAAAGAGAAAAATACAATTGAGCCAGGTTTCTTTCAGGTCAAGAAAAAAAGCATGGCTTCTGAAGTCACGAATGAGTTATAGAGGCCAGAGGCAAAGGCAGGGGGGCAAGTAGAACTTCAGTTAAAAGAAGAGGAGAGGAGAGGAGAGGAGAGGAGAGGAGAGGAGAAAAGGAGAAGAGGAGAAGAGGAGAAGAGGAGAAGAGGAGAGGCAAAAAGAGAAGAGACAAGATGAGACATGGTTATTAAAGTTCTTGAGAAGACCTGGTTAGGGTTGAGTCAAAGAAATTGTTTTCTTTAAAGATACAATAGAGACAACATTCATGTTATTAAAGAATGCAAAGACAGCTATATGTGTGCATACTTTGGGGCACATGCAAGCACATGGGAGTGTGTGTGTGTGTGTATGTGTGTGTGTATGTGTGTGTGTGTTAATCCAGAAGTAGCTGGTCTTTAATATTTTCACAAGCCCATACTATCAGCTAATTTGTCAAGATGTGGAAGCCAGTTACTATCAGTCCTGGTATAAGATAAAATACCAGATAGCTTCCAAAAATTCTGATGTGGGAAAGTAATAATGCACATTGGAAAGGAAGGTTCAGAATGTCTTACTCTCATCATTGCAGTCACAGTGCATTTTCCAGGACTCTGATTCACATGAGGAGTCCAGTACTCAGGGCAAATGCAGCTCTCCTACAACATACACCAGGCCTAAAACATTGCCATGTAACTGGGATAGTGGATCACATTTTGTTTTTCAAGTGAGATACAAATGAGCCAGCTTTTTCTTAGTAGAAAAGATTGATTTTTCTTTCCACTCCCTGTAGCTTGAGAATGAAGCCTGGCCCTTTGGGCCAGAGAGACAGAGGGGGAGCCTCATGACATTTTCGGTCTGTTTGGTGGCAGATCTTGTGGACACTTGGCCATTTCTCTTCCCCAAAGCAACTATAACTCACAGCTTGCCATTTTCAATCTGCCCTCAGGTGTTATTTCAGTGGCGTTAGCAGTAAAATACATGTGCTCAAGATAAATGAATTCCATGAAAGTTGAAAAAGTTAAAAAGTAGAAAGAGAAAATTTATTTCTAGGACTGCTCCTCCCCTCCCCCCATTTCAATTTAAGATTGGCTGACATTTTAATTGCCTCATTAGTTTCTTGAGGAAAATTGAAAGACTAATATTTAACTTATGTTATGTGATACTAAGCCTTACCTAATGAATCTGATATGTATTTGTTGGCAATGTACATATCTCTCATTATTGGTCTGCAGACATCCTAGAACATGGAATACACACATTTTTGTCATTGATTGGCTTTCATTTTTTTTTTTAGAAGAGACTTCCATATACCTTCAAGAGTGTAGTCAAGTTAAAAGTGAAAGAGATAAACAACAGGTGTTTAATGGTTATGTGAACCAGTCAGGTCTTTGTACAATCAAACAAGAGATTATTAAAGCATGTGCCTCTCCAACATAGAAAAATAAAAAGGCATGAAGCAAACAGGTCTGGTTGAATCCAATTGTCTTCTCTTTACCACTGACTATGTACATATGCCACCAAATTCAGCTTCTACTTCCTTGGCGTGCTCTGGGTGCTTTTTATACCAAGTAGAGCGAAAGCTCTGCTTAGTGTTTGGCATTGAGGATTTCTAGCACATACGAGTGATTTTTGATTTGTGCACTTGAAATTATGGTATGTTGGTAATAAAACTCATAGCTGCGGGCACTTTCCCATCATGAAATCTACATAAAAATGATTTCATTAACAAATAAGATGCAACCCTCCACTTATCATGGAATATAAAAAAACTCTGGAAATATGATTAAATTTCACATGTAGAAAGTCTCACTATTCCAAATGGGACAAGATCTTACTGTAGTTCAGTGTCTCCTGGAATGAGGTTCATTCTCACAAGTCCCTAGTGTGCTACCACACGCTGGGAAGCCTGGCTGTCAAAGTTGTAAAATAAATTTCTTTTTTATATTGTTTTTATTGGGTATTTTATGTATTTACATCTCAAATGTTATCCCTTTCCCCCACAACCCAGCCCCCTTCACCCTCCCCCTGCTTCCATGAAGATGCTCCCACTAACACCTACCCACTTCCACCTCACTGCCTTGGCATTCCCTGATACTGGGGAAATGAACTTTCAGAGTACCAAGGACTTCTCCTCCTATTGATGCCAGACAAGGCATATGCTACATATGCGGCTGGAGCCATGGGTCCCTCCACGTGTACTCATTGGTTGGTGTTTAGTTCCTGGGAGCTCTGGGGGTATCTGGTTGGTTGGTATTGTTGTTTTTCTATGGGGATGCAAATCCCTTCAGCTCCTTTAGTCCTTTCTCTAACTCCTACACTGGGGTCCCTATATTCAGACCAATGGTTAGCTGCAAACATCCTTATCTGTATTAGCAGGGCTCTGAAAGAAGACATCCATATCCAGTAAGATTCCTGTTAGCAAGCAGTTCTCAGCATCCACAATAGTGTCTGGGTTTGGTGACTGTATATGGGTTGGATCTCCAGATAGGGCAGTTCCTGGATAACCTTTTCTTCAGTCCTTGATCTACTCTTTATCCCTGTATTTCCTCCCAAAAGTATTTTATTCTCCCAAGTAAGAAGTATTGAAGCATCTATATTTGGTCTTACTTCTTGAGCTTAATATGATCTATGAATAGTTGCTTGGGTATTCTGAGCTTTGGGCTAATATCCACTTATCAGTGAGTGCATACCATGTGTGCTCTTTTGTGACTGGGTTTACCTCACTCAGGATGATATTTTCTAGTTCCATCCATTTGCCTATGAATTTCATGCAGTCATTGTTTTTGATAGCTGAGTAGTACTCCATTGTGTAGATGTACTACATCTTCTGTATCCATTCCTCTGTTGAGGCACATCTAAGTTCCTTCCAGCTTCTTGCTATTATAAATAAGACTGCTATGAACATTTATTCATTTGAGTTAATTTTATATCCAGCCACTCTGCTGAAGTTGTGTTTCAGGTTTAGGAGTTCTCTGGTGGAATTTTGGGGGTCACTGAATTATACTATCATCATATGCAAATGATCTGAAGCCATATTTTAACTTCTTCCTTTCTGATTTGTATGCCTTTGACCTCTTTTTTGTTGTCTAATTGCTCTGGCTAGGACTTGAAGTTCTATATTGAATAGGTATGTAGAGAGTGGGCAGCCTTGTCTAGTCCATGATCTTAGTGGGATTGCTTCAAGATTATCTCCATTTGTTTGATGTTGGCTACTGGTTGCTGTATATGCCTTTTACTGTGTTTAGGTATAGGACTTGAATTCCCAATCTTTTCTACGACTTTTATCATAAAGGGGTGTTGAATTTTGTCAAGTGCTTTCTCATCATTTAATGAGGTGATCATGTGGTTTCTTTCCTTGAGTTTGTTTATAGAGTTGATTACATTGATGGATTTCCATATATTGAAACATTCCTGGATCTCTGGGATGAAGCCTACTTGATCATGATGGATGATCATTTTGATGTGTTCCTGGATTCGGTTTGCAAGAATTTTATTGAGTATTTTTGCATTGATATTCATATGAGAAATTGGTGTGAAGTTCTCTTTCTTTGTTGGGTCTTTGCGTGGTTTAGATATAAGTGTAATTGTGGCTTTATAGAAGGAATTTGATAGTGCTTCATCTCTTTCAATTTTGTGGAATAGTTTGGACAGTATTGGTATGAGGTCTCCTTTGAAGGTCTGAATAATTCCGTACTAAGTCCATCTAGAATGGGCTTTTTTGTTTGGTAGACTTTTAATGATTGCCTCTATTTCTTTAGGGGTTATGGGACTCTTTAGATGGTTTATGTGATCCTGATTTAGCTTTGGTATCTGATATCTGTCTAGAAAATTGTCTATTTTCTCCAGATATTACAGATTTGTCAAGTGTAGACTTTTGTAGTAGGATCTGATAATTTTTGAATCACCTCAGTTTCTGTTGTTATTTCTCCCTTTTACTTTCTGATTTTCTTATTTTGGATATTGTCTCTGTGTCCTCTAGGCAGTCTGGCTAAGGGTTCATCTATCTTGTTGATTTTCTCAAAGAACCAGCTCCTGGTTTTGCTGATTCTTCATATAGTTCTTTTTGTTTTTATTTGGTTGATTTCAGCTCTGAGTTGATTATTTCCTGCCATGTACTCTTCTTGGATGTATTTGCTCATTTTTGTTCTCAAGCTTTCAGGTGTGCTGTCAAGCTGTTAGCACATGCTCTCTCCTTTTTCTTTTTTTGCAGGAACTCAGGGCTATGAGTTTTCCTCTTAGCACTGCGTCTCTTAAGATTGGGTATGTTGTGCCTTTATTTTCCTTAAATTCTAAAAAGTCTCTAATTTCTTTCTTTCTTTATTCCTTGACCAAGTTATCATTGAGTAGATGGTTGTTCATCTTCTATGTATATGAGGGCTCTCTGACATTTTTTTTTTTTTGTTATTGGTGAGCAGCCTCAGTTTCCGGTGATCTGATAGGGTGTATGGGAGTATTTCAATCTTCTTGTATCTGTTGAGGCCTGTTTTGTGATCAATTATATAGTCAATATTGGAGAAGGTACCATGAGGTTCTGAGAAGAAGGTATATTCTTTTGTTTTAGGATGAAATGTTCTACAGATATCTGTTAAATCCATTTGGTTCATAAATTCTGTTAGTTTCTCTGTGTCTCTTTATTTTCTTTTTCCATGATGTGTCCATTGGGTTTTTGAAGTCTCCCACTATTATTGTGTGTGGTGCAATGTATAGTTTGAGCTTTGGTAAAGTTTCTTTTAAGAATGTGGTGCCTTGGGGTTGGGGATTTAGCTCAGTGGTAGAGCACTTGCCTAGCAAGCGCAAGGCCTTTGGTTCAGTCCTCAGTTCCAGGGTGGGGGAAGGATGTGATGCCTTTGCATGTGGAGCATAGATTTTCAGAACTGAGAATTCATCTTGGTAGATTTTTTTTCCTTTGATGAGTATGAAATATCTTGGCTTATATTTTATGATAACTTTTGGTTGAGAGTCGATTTTATTTGATTTTAGAATAGCTACTCCAGCTTATTTTTTGTGGCCATTTGCTTGGGAAATTTTTTTTCCAAGCTTTTAATCTGAGGAAGTTTCTGTCTTTGTCACTGAGGTTGGTTTCCTTATGTAGCAAAACACTGGGTCCTGTTTAAGTATTATCCTATTAGTCTATGTCTTTTTTAGGAGAATCAAGTTCATTGATGTTAAGAATATTAAGGAATAGTGACTGTATCATGTTATTTTTGTGGTTAGAGATGGAATTATGTTTGTGTGGCTATCTTCATCTGGATTTGATGCAAGAAGATTACTTTCTTTTTCTAGGGTGTAGTTTCCCACCTTGTGTAGGAGTTTTCCATCTATTATCCTTTGTAGGGCCTAATGTGTTAAAAGATGTTGTGTATATTTGGTTTTGTCATGGAATATCTTGGTTTTTTATTTATGTTAATTGAGAGTTTTGCTGGATACAGTAACCTGGGCTGGCATTTATGTTCTCTTAGGGTCTGTATGACATCTGTCCAGGATCTTCTGGCTTTCATAGTCTCTGGTGAGAAATCTGGTGTAATTCAGATAGATCTGCTTTTATATGTTACTTGACCTTTCTCCCTTAACACTTTTAGTATTTTTTCTTTGTTTTGTGCATTTGATGTTTTGACTATTATGTGACAAGAGGAGTTTCTTTTCTGGTCCAATCTATTTGGAGTTCTGTATGATTATGGGCATCTCTTTCTTTAGGTTAGAGACGTTTGCTTCTATAATTTTGTTGAAGATGTTTACTGGTCCATTAATTTGGGAATCTTTGCTCTCTTCTATACTTGCATTTTTCACTCCTAATCTCTTGCCTAGGTTTTCTATCTCCAGGGTTGTCTTTCTCTGTGATTTCTTTATTGTTTCAATTCCCGTTTTTAGATCCCGAATGGTTTTGTTCAACTCTTTCACCTGTTTGGTTGTGTTTTCCTCTAACTCTTTAAAAGATTTTTGTGTTTCCTTTTAAAGGGCTTCTACTTGTTTACCTGTGTTCTCCTGTGTTACTTTAAGGGGATTTTTTAATGTCCTTCTTAAAGTCCACTTTCATCATCATGAGATGTGATTTTGAATCCAAATCTTACTTTTTCCAGTGTGTTGGGATATCCAGTACTTGTTGTGGTTGAGGAACTGGGTTCTGATGATGCCAAGTAGGCTTAGTATCTGTTGCTTAGGTTCTTGTGCTTGCCTCCTGCCATCTGGTTATCTCTGATGTTAGTTGAAGCGTGTCCCTCCTGTGGGTCTGTGAGCCTGTGAACTTAGAGTGAGAGCACTCCTGGGAGACCAGCTCTCTGCAGACAAGCTTTGGGTCTAGAGTGCTGTGGGATAGCCCCAACTCTGGGGACTGGAAGGGTCCTGTCTCAGGCCACCCTGCAGTTTCTGTGTCTTGCGCACTTTTTGAGGGTGTCTTCTTGGACAGTGAGTGGAGCAGACATGGGGTTCCACCTTTGTGTTTATGAGTGAGAGCACTCCTGGGAGACCAGCTCTCTGCAGGCAGATTTGGGTCCAGAGGGCTCAGCCCCAGCTCTGGGCACAGATGGAGGCTGGAAGATTTAAAATAAGTTCCTTAATCAGCAAAACCTGAAGGACTGTGAGTTCACTCCTGGGAGAATACTGGCTATTGACAGAAGGCTAGAAGGGAGTCCCACAATTATATGGGTCACTGTAAGCCACCTCGAATTAGTGCTCTATAAGGTTAATTGTTTAAATACTGGAACACAAGAGCAATCTATCCCCATATGCTTTTATTAGTTTTCTATTTCTTTTATAAAATGTCATAAATTTGATGTCTGATTCAGTACACATTTATCACTTTATAATTCTATAGCTCAAAATGTGGATGTTAAATGATAACTCATTCATAGGTTAAAATCAAGGTATTGGTACAGCTTCCTTCTTCCTCAAGGTTCCAGAGGAATTCCTGTGAGCTTTGCTTGTCTTCTCAATGTTACCATAACCATGGCGTATCCTTGATTCTTCTCATAGCCAGGGACACAGGCAGCCTTTTACATTCTTCCCGGTTTGCTTCGGACCCCAGTTGAGAAAACTTTGCCTTTAAGGACACAAGTGTTTACCTGGAATCCACTTAGATAAACCAAAAACAAAGGTTCCTGACCCAGCATTCTCAGGTTTTAGAGCCTGAGCTGCGTGCGGATAGCATTGGGGGGGGGGTAGGAGACATTTATCTGCCTAATGTAATTCATAATTCAACTTCTATTATTTAAATATCTCATGTTTATTCTTAAAGAATTACTAAATCACACACATAAGCATAAAGTCCAAAATGAGCACAAATTAAATGAAAGAAGAATAATATCAAATGTAATTAATTAGAAGTCTTTCCTCTCTGGAGGCTAAAATCTATTTATTGGTTGAAGGGCAGGCTAACATATGAGAGGACTAATTTATGTAGAAGTGAAATGATTGAAACTATAATAGAAAAGAAACCTAAAATCTTTATCAGACAAGCCAGTGATTTTCTTTTTTTATAGCTAAAACTGGCCTCCTTCCACTACTGCCCACGGCCTTTGACCTCTGTCCTCGATTTTCTTTCTGACCATAGCTCACAAAGCTATATGCTATTAAGGTCTCATGTGATGCCATTGGGCATTCCTAAATAACACCAAACATCAGTTTAGTTTTATGCCTGGCACTTTTTAGTGGTCAGGAGATGTCTGACTATCCACAGACCTCATTGACTTAGTCAGTTTGCAAATAAAGGTGAATGATATAAGCATTTTCATGTGAGAATCCTTAATGTCTCCACTCTGAACTCTGTAGCAAAACTGAGAAAATCAAATGTCCTGCTAGAGCAGACTGAGAAAGTCAGAGTTTGAACTAGACTATCAAGTCCTGGCTGTGACACTAATTGCCGGAGTATTTAGGATCCAGTCTACACACTTTCCCGTGAAAGAGTGAGCCTGGTGTAAGATCCAGCTGCATATGTAGCAGAGGATGGCATTGTCTGGCATCAATAGGAGGAGAAGCCCTTAGTTGTGTGAAGAATTGATTCCCCAGTGTGGGGGAATGCCAGGGCAGTGTGTTGGGAGTAGGTGGGTGGGTGGGAGAGCATCCTCATAGAAGCAGGGGGAGGACGGGTGGGAGAGGGGGAAACCAGAAAAGGGGGATGGAAATATATGAATTATCAAACAAAACAAAACAAAACAAAACAAAAAAAGAACTGTGATTGGTAGTTTTAGTTGTCAACCTGAAACCTGACACAAAATAGAATCCCCTGCGAAGAGAGTTTTAATAAGCTATTGTTTATAGTAGGTTGGCCTGCGGACATGTCTGTGGAGGATTGCTTTGATTGTATTCATTGAGGTGGGAAGACCCAACCATTGAGGGCAGCTTCATTCTCTAGGTTTGGGTCCTTGACTATATAAACGTAGAGAGGAGACTAAGCACTAGTAGCGGTGGGTCCGATGTGCCTAGATAATTCAAGTTCAGGCCTTAGACCTTGACTTGATGGACTGTAACCTCAAATTTAAGCCCAATAAACTGTTTCTTAGTACTTCTTTAAAGGCATTTAATCTTGGCAACTAGAGAGAAAATTAGGAGAATAACATTAATACCAATTACAAGACACATTTGAAAAGATCCAGTGTAACAATTTAAGATCTTTTAATTCATGTGGAGACAATATAATAACTTATCATGCAAACTAAAACTTTTTATTAATTATTTTATTTATTTACATTTCAAATGTTGTCCCCCTCCTTATCTCCTTTCTACAAACCTCCCATCTATCCCTTTCCCTTTGCCCCTAAGAGTGTGCTCCCCCACCCACCCACTCCCACCTCAGCCCTCTAGCATCCCCATTCTCTGAGGCATCAAACCTCCATAGGGCCCAGTGCCTCTTCTCCCACTGGTGCCAGGTAAGGCAGTCAGTCCTCTGCTATATATGTAGTTGGAGCCACGAACCCATGGACTGACTCATGTACACTATTTGGTTGGTGGACAAACCAAAATACTTTTATTAGTTGAAGAGAATAGTACAAGAGGATTGCTGCATGAGGTAGAAACTGCTCAGCACCAGGCAGTCAGAGAATAGTGATGGAGAAAAGCAAGACCCAAGCTGTGAGTTTCAACCCATTTGGGTACCAGATTTTATTCACCCGATGTAGACTCCAATGGGATTTAGGTTCCCTTCACAAGCACCACAGCATAGCAATGAACTTAAAAGGTCATTAGCTCCTGAGAAACAACACCATACTCTTAGCTCATGTGGAGCTGTTGGTCGTTAAACCTCCTGGGCTGTTTGCATGAGAGATCTCTTCTGTGTAATTCTTTCCTCTATTTATAAAAAATAAAAATAAAACCAAAGGGAGAATTCAAATTTATTTTTGAATGACATTTACCTTGACAACTTTGCCCTTTGTTCTGGCCTGCCAAAAAAGTTTCTAATTTAGATTCTTTATAAATATTCCTTCTAGAATAGGTCCATCTGTTGTTAAAAGACTTGTTTTTGATAGAAAGATATGAGAAGACAAGAAAGAATCTTTTTAAATTAAAATTCTCTGCTATTTCTCAATAAGATAAATACTACAAGTTATGAGATATTGCAATGCGCTTAAGAAAACAGGATCATATATTTTGGATGTCATCGATGAAATATGGCCCCCTGCCATTGAATATTCTCCCAGATCATGTTATTAAAAGTTCATGTATTTTCTCTGTATATATTTGATAAAATTTTAAATCGGGGCTTTATATTATAAGATATAGCCTTTGGAGGTAAATCTCCAGCTACATCTGAAATGGGACCATTGCATTCTGAGAGGGAAATTTCCCCTGCACTGTCAAAATGCTTCTAAAGTGGTTTGCTTAAGATGCTTCTGCTCATAGAGCATCTGGTTTAACCTTCATCTCCCCCTTCCACATACTGTGGATTCCTTGCCATCTTTCTCTGCTTTTGCGACCAGTTACACTAATCAAAATTTAGCATGTCATTGAATATTTTATCAATTTGCATATCAGCCCACTCATCCCTACTAGGAAGCAAGCTCCATAGAGCTTTATCTCTTTACTCTGATGAGGCCAGCACTTAATCAGTTCCTGGTACCTGATTCTAAGTGCTCAATAAATATCTATTAGATTTGAAATGGCTTAATTTCTGAGGGGATTCAAGCTTCTGAAGCTGTAAGAGCAACTCCATCTACCCTCATCTTGTGCTGACAGGTCTCGGGGTTCCTTGTGGCCTCAGCCATTTCTCTGTCTTCCAAAGCTCATTCTTCTTCTTGTCCTGGGTCTCAAGAGGACCGGAGGCTGCGTTAAAGCTCTCTGGAATGTTCCCCATGCTCTAAGTTATTCATCTTCCTGATAGTCATGTTGGTACATTGCACTCATTATACCAATGAGGACAGTGGGTGACAAATTGATTGGAGGTCACTCAGGTAGTGATAAAATGTTCCTAATAAATAATGACACACTGTCTCTTACAAACCAGCTGGGCAGCTCAGGGTAGGCAATTTAATCTCTCTGATTCTGTTTCCTCATTTATAAAATCAAGAAATTTGATCTGCTTTCTGAAACTGACATTTAAAATAAAGTATTTCATGGCCAGTATGGGTACTGCACTCCTTAAGGCGTTATTAGTTCTGTTTTGACAGAGAAACTTTTCCCTTTCTGTTAAGTAAAGGATAGATTTCTATAGGGCTCTTGTATTTTTCAAAACCACAGACAGAAATAACCAATCACATCTTCCACTTTTCCATGTAAATCATTGAGGAATGGTACAAAGCTGCCATGAAATCTAACCAAATATTACCAAATGCATTCTAGCATAAATCATGTTTCTAGGCATTATATATGTCACAAGTCATAGCCATTCCTTGATTTTTATGAAAATAGTAGCAATTATTTCTGTAGGATAATGATAGCCATTCGGTACTTGATGTGTGTGTGAACTGGCTATCACCTTCTAGATATGTTAATCATTTGATCCCTCCTAAATTCTACATTTCTCAGGTTTGACCAACTGTATCCTAAAGCCTAGTAAATTAGAGTTTGCTTCATATCGTGTAGTACTAATGCATGTTGGAGGAGCAGTGAAGAACTGTGGCTTATAAAGTGGATAGGGAAAAGGCCATGAGGCCTCAACCTTATACAAATAGCTGGAGAGAAGTGAGGAAAGCTGAGAGTAGAAGAGATGCCCCTTTAAAAGGAAGAAAATACCAATTGGTAGTCCAATAACAAATGGTCAGTCCTGAAAATATACATGTAATTACCATTATGTCAACTCAATAGGTTATACTTGGAGATATATATATATATATATATATATATATATATATATATATATATCCAATAACAATTAGTGAAAAAAGTTATGGGTTTGAAGGAGAGTGGAGAAGGGTACATGGGAGGATTTGGGGGCACAAAAGTGAAGAGAAATGTTTTGAGTATATTTTAATCTTATAGATAAATTTAAAAAAATGAAAAAGAAATACAAAGTTAAAAAACTTGCCAAAGATGCTATCTCTTAAGGGAAAAAGAAAAACACTGCAAAAAAGTGGCTCAGTGAGAGAAAGCTGGGTCGTGTCTTTGAGCAGAAGTTGGTACCAGCCTTTCTATGTCTTCCTGTGCTTCTTGGTTTCCAGAGTTGAGCAACTTGCTCCACTGTGGGATCCTGTATGCTGTCTCACCACAGGTCCCCAAACAATGGAATCACCCAGTCACCTATAGATACCACTGAAACAGTGAGCTCAGAGAACCCTTTCCTCCTTATAAAGTGATTGTCTCAGGTATAGCATTATGATAGGAATCTGGTGAACCACCAAAACAGGAACAGAATCTCAACATCGATATCAACAATAACTCATCCTTTTTCCTATTTACAGATAAAGAAAATCAAATATGGTTTTTAGGAAGTTTTCCATACAGAATTAATGTCATAATTAAGATCTGGGCTCAAACACCAGGACTGGGATCTTATTAGACAGCATCTACACACTGAGTGTTGGTAGAATGTAAATTCTAGTTGGTGTTGGGGGCAGGTCTTCAGTTCCATCAAAGGAGAGAATCACTTACTACAGATTTAGAAGCCTGGTGATAAAAACATTAGATAATAAAGTACATATATTCTATATAACAGAATGTGATTCTAGTTAATTCTACAACAAAACTATTTTTAGATAATTCCTCATCTTATAAAGTAATTTTGAGTTATTTTATTGCCTTGCATTCTGAATTGCATGAAATGCGTTCCTTCTTTACATTCATCCTGTAGAACTATGCAACCATAGTGAGAGACTTGTTGCTTAAAGGGCTTTGTTTACTGATTTTTACTTTTAAATTCTGTGTACCTGTGTGTCTGTGCACATGAATACATATGTCAGCAAGGACAGACACATTAGAACTCTTGGACCTGGAGTTTCAGAGAACTGTTTGATGCCTGGTGTGGTATTGGGAATGAAATCTAGTGCTGTGGAAGAGCAGGAAGTGATCTTGGCTGAAAAGCCATCTCTTGGCCCCTCCCCCAGCTCTTTATTTAAGTAAATGTGTGATTCAAAGGTGCGTCAGGGCATCAGTGTGTCAACCTAAAAACTACTGGGAGTTGGCAGGGAAGAGAAAGGCAAAGATTAAAACAGAGACTGAAGGAACACCCATTCAGAGCCTGCCCCACATGTGGCCCATACATATAGAGCCACCCAATTAGACAAGATGGATGAAGCAAAGAAGTGCAGACCGACAGGAGCCGGATGTAGATCGATCCTGAGAGACACAGCCAGAATACAGCAAATACAGAGGCGAATGCCAGCAGCAAACCACTGAACTGAGAACGGGACCCCCGTTGAAGGAATCAGAGAAAGAACTGGAAGAGCTTGAAGGGGCTTGAGACCCCATATGTACAACAATGCCAACCAACCAGAGCTTCCAGGGACTAAGCCACTACCTAAAGACTATACATGGACTGACCCTGGACTCTGACCTCATAGGTAGCAATGAATATCCTAGTAAGGGCACCAGTGGAAGGGGAAGCCCTGGGTCCTGCTAAGACTGAACCCACAGTGAACTAGACTGTCGGGGGGAGGGCGGCAATGGGGGGAGGGTGGGGAGGGGAACACCCGTAAGGAAGGGGATGTTTGCCCGGAAACCGGGAAAGGGAATAACACTCAAAATGTACATAAGAAATACTCAAGTTAATAAAAAAAAAAAAAAAAAAAAAAAAAAAAAAAAAAACTACTGGGAGGTTCAAGTTTGCAGTGTTTGAATTAGCTGATTTCTGTGAATAGTTACTTTATTTTTGGTTATGTATGTTTTAAGTAGTTTCGCTCTCATATTTGTGATTATTTACCTAATTTGGGTTTGTAGGTAACGCATTTTTAAAGAATAAATTTTGAATGACCTAATTTGATGAATATTCTAAGTTGTTATTCTACTTTTGGTGCCTGGTAAAGTTTAGCTAAGATTGTTAAAACAAAATTAGGGCTATTGTTGTTCATGCTCCTACTAAGGAGACTGCTACTTAGGAAACAAACAGAGGCAGCCAGTTCAAGTACAGCATCTGCTCCACAGACTTAAATAATAATTCAAGGGCAGGTGAGACAGCTCAACAGGTAAAGACTCCTGCTACCAGCCCTGACTACCTGCGACCATCCCTGGGATCTACATAGTGGCAAGGAGAAATACTAAAGGGTGACTTTGGACCTCCACATGTGCATCAGGGCACATGTGCATGTAGACACATGCATATAAAATAAATGTAATAAAAGATTTAAGTAATAATTTGAATATTTACTTGGGAAGGAGGCCTGGCCTGTGAGTTTCCATACTTTGTTCACACATGTCTCTGCCCCTCACAACCAGTCACTGGCAGGTTTTCATATCTTTCACTGTCTTTTGTGAGGCATCATGGGAATGTCACTGTCTAACATGAGGCATTGTGGGAATGTCACTGTTTTCCATGAAGCATTGTGGAAATGTCACTGTCCAACATGAGGCACCATGGCAATGCCACTGTCTAACATGTGGCCCTGTGGCAATGTCACCGTCTAACATGAGGCCCTGTGGGAATGTCACTGTCTTCCGTGAGGCATACATTAATGGTGCCAGCCCATACTCTACTTCCATTCAGTCTAAGATCAGCACATACTCAGCACTAGCAACAAATCCAAATACCATGGAATGGAACTTTTCCCGAAGCTTTCAGGGTGGGAAACCGATGGAGAGAAGCTAAGTAATAAATTTTACAAAGTAAATCGAACCGCTTGAAAGGGCGCAGGAACTATGGCTGTTCAGCCTTCAGTGAGTTGTTTATTTTTAAGCAGTTGGAATAAAAGTTTTGGCACAGAAGTGGCAGAAGTCTACAGAGATGCAATTTATACAAACTAAATGTATTTATTTTACACATGTTCAAATCCAAGCAGTGAAATTCTGTGAAAATGTACTTTTGCCTGCTAACCATTCAATTTCATCAAAGACCTATTTTTTTAAATCATGCATATGTTTTATATGTGAGATACTGTTTAAATATTTCTCAAAGGTCATTTATTTTTAACATTTTAGAAAAGCAGGATTTGTTACAAATTGGAGTTATTTTAAGGTTATTTAATGACAGTCATTTGTGTTAATGGAATTTTGATATAGTTTCCACTTTGTGAAGTCAAAATTGGCAAGACTAAGTATTGATACAGACTATCATGTCCAAGGAATCATTCCTAGGATGGGATCCTGTCAGACCTCATGGTCAAACCTTTCTGGCTTTGTAATGCACGCACAACTTAGAAGTACACGTTTCTCAGGTACTTCCCTGTCCAGAGCTCAATCTGGGAAAATGTTCTCATCAGTAAACTGCTCTCACACTTACATGAGGACCTGGGTTCAGATCCCCACCCAGCCTAGCCCAGTCTTCGGGCTCCAAATTCAGTGGAGGATCCTTTATCAAAAAACCAAGATCGAGAATAATTGAGGAGAACATGTAACATCAGTATCTGATTTCCATGTGCATAAACACATGGCATACACAGGTACACATTGGCCTCTGTCTTCCAACATGTTCCCCACATATACTTTTATATACATATGAACCTCACCTACACATGCACACAGACACACAAACAAGCACATACATGCTAACCTTTTACTTCTACATGTATACACATACATGTAAACTCACATCAGCCTCTGGCCTTCCACATGACACCCCCCACCAATGCACTCCCATGTACATATGAACCTCTGAGTTATACATGCGCACACACACACACACACACACACACACACACACACACACACACACACACACACGGTGTCTGATCCTTCAGTAGGTTTGTGTACTTCTTGGTGGAAGAGACAGAAGACGTTGATTAAGTTTCACAGTGTAGAGATGGTCCAAGCCGCACTTCTAGATTTCAAGGTTTTGTGCTTGCCATGCTACCTATTGTGGCCATGTAGTGTCATCACATTGACACAACTCTGTAAATGGCAAACACAAAATTCTAAACTCTTACGGAGTCATCCATTTTGCAGGAAGACACAAAGACATGCTTACATTATTTGTAAGGGAAAGAACTTATCTTTTCTTAGCTCCTTTCAGATAAAAGCTCATTTCCACACTGTTTCTGAAATGGCGTTGAGCTAGGCAGTGACACCAATGCCTGACAAAGAGAAATATGTAGGTCATCACCGCTGGCTGTTTCAGGATGCACTCAGAAAGAGTCAGGGTATGAACACCCGTGAGCTCAAAATGGAAAAACAACAAATTCACAACATTTATAACAAAAAGCATAAAATACACAGGTGAAGAATCTGTTTTCAACTTCTTTTGGGAGAACGACCCTGACAGAATGGTTCAAAATTTGCTGTCACCATTGAAGCATCCATTATGCAATAAGCATGAATATAGATACTTAACATTTGCCATCTAATCAAATTATACAAATGGATAAGGGATTTCCAGGGGATAGGATGTTAATTCATTAAAACCATTGTGAAGAAAAGAGCTGTTTCCCATGAAAAAGGAAACAGCAAGAATCCCACATCGCACCCCATTGACAAAGGTGTTTGGGGAGGAGCCCAGAGGTGTTCTTTGAACATTGGGCTGTGTAAACAAGCTCCTTTCTCTTTCTCTCTTTAGAGGTGGGTTTTTTTTTGTTTTGTGTCGTTGTTGTTGTTTTGTTTTGTTTTCAGTTGACAACCTCCTGCAAATATTTCTGAAGGATACAGACGTCTTGTCAGGCTACAAATGTCCTTGGTGAGTGAGGCAGAAAGGACTGTGCTTGACATCCTTGACACATCCTCAGGATTAGAAACAATAACCCTCTTTCTGTCAGGGATCTTTCCTCCAGTTAGGTGGAATGATTTAAATTCATGATGGGCTGAACATTAAAATTCAGTTCCTTGCCATCATACAGATGAGCCAAGCATGCAAACAAATATGTGTTAGGTGCTTAGTGCATTTTCATTTCCTTGTAACCCAGTAGATCATGGTGGACCTCTTCTGAGGTAAAAGCAAGAGGCTGATGCACATGGCTTCCAGATTGGCCATGTTAGGATAGCCAATCACAGAGCATCTTGTTTATGTCTCTTGGTTTTTGCTTTGAACATGATCCATTCTCAGCATGAATTTACATCAATACAGGTAAATTATATATATGGATACATATGTACATAGACATGTACATATATACACACATTATTATATACATTATTATATGCATATTAGAATGTGTACAACATAATGGCATATATAGATAAATATCTATATTTTCTATCATCTATATACACTACACACACACACACACATACACACATATATATATGCATGCCTATGTGTCCGTATAGACACAATTGTGTTTATCATGCCTATGCCTGTCCTTTTTCTAGAAACCATTGTTCTTCCTTACGCCCAACTGAAAAAGTTACTATCAATTTACTAAAATAGAAAAATGTGAATCCTTAGGTTAAGAGATGGGCACAACTAAATTTTAATAACTTTGTAAGTATGTAATAGTGTCGTAGTCTAACCTACACAGCTAAGATATACCTCGAGATACTGCACCTCAGCCTGTAACAGCCCAGCTCTTAAATGCCATCCTGCTCATTGTCTGGAATATTCTTTCTTAGGAAATGAAATCTTTATGCTCCAAAACTAGGGATTTTTGGTCTCCCCTCCTTTCTTATATCTATGCTATCTAAAAGCCCCGATGGCCCTCATTCTGCAATACTTTTTAAATATACTTCAATGGCGATTATCAATAACCCAAGTTCACTGATATATTTCATTTAAATTACTACAAGACTCTGTGCTCTATATTCCTAATTTTCTTCTTTTTCCTTACTCTATTACCCTAAATGGTCTTCTAGTTCATTCAGAATTTCTGGGAATTATTATTATTATTGTTGTTGTTACCATGTTGTTCTGTGGTTGTTGTTATTGTTGCTGTGGCCTCAGACTTTATCACTCTCTTCATTCTGTATCCTAAGTTCCTTTAATATATCAACTACTTCCCTATTCTTACTGTGCTCTGTTGCCTTTGTTTACTCGTTCAGCCTGTTGACATTGTTAAGACTTGACTGTTGTCTACCTCAGCTTGTTTCAACCTTTGTCTCCCCACAGATTTCCACAACCCACATATTCTCAGCCACACATTTACTCATTGCCCTGATTCGTTTCTTTCTGGCACAGAACTACTCGAGTGTATTTCTTCTGCACTTACTTTCTTGTTACTGCCTCCTTTCTCCATCAGGACAATGCCTCCAAGCGAGACCTGTCTCACTCACACACAGCCAGCACATCGGTGCTGGACCACAGGAATGGTGGCTGGAGTCACTTCCCCTTTCCACATTTTTGAATTAGAAAGTACGGGTGGGAGATAAGCTCCAGTTTCCAGAAGCTGTACCTAGACATAATATTCAAAGCTTTCTGTTCCTGAGCCAACACTACAAGCATAATGAAGTCAGGCAGAGTCAGCAGATCCCAGAGCTGATGCCAGTTGCTTAAACTTCAGATGCGTTTCTTCCCTTCCTCTCTTATGATGGTTTATTTTTGTTCATGAACAATCCCAGCAACATTCCAATAAATTTCACACTTTCCCTCTCATAT
The DNA here is from genome assembly GCF_011064425.1 of Rattus rattus. Taxonomy (NCBI): domain Eukaryota; kingdom Metazoa; phylum Chordata; class Mammalia; order Rodentia; family Muridae; genus Rattus; species Rattus rattus. The sequence continues at coordinate 28,098,647 of NC_046168.1, read as the reverse complement.
TTAAGGTGGTTTGGAAACTAAGTCTGAGACTTAGAATTAGGGTTCCAAACAACTGTCAGTGTGGTCTCTCCTGACTTCCGATTTTTCCTGTGTGATCAGAACTAAAGTGTTCTCTCTCTCTCTCTCTCTCTCTCTCTCTCTCTCTCTCTCTGTGTCTCTGTCTCTCTCTCTCTCTCTCTCTCTCTCTCTCTCTCTCTCTCTCTCTCTCTCTCTGTGTGTGTCTCTCTCTGTCTCTCTGTCTCTATCTCTGTCTCTGTCTCTCTCTCTCTCTCTGTCTGTCACACACACACACACACACACACACACACACACACACACACACACACACACACACACACACACACACACACACACACACCCCTTTACATGCCTGGGCTACTTTCCTGGGCTGACTCATGTATTTCATTCCTTCTACTGATCACAGCAGCCCATTTATCCGTAACATGATTTTCCCAGCCAGAATTGCGTCTTTCTGTTCCTTTGTCTCTTTGAAAGTTGTGTTTTTGTTTTCTATTTACAACTTCATGCTTGGTTCCTAGCATGATACCTCACACAGGAATCTATGGAAATGAAATGAACAATTTTTTTTGTTTTGTTGGCAAAAAAAGAACTAAGAAGCTCAGGATGGAATTGGAGTAGCTGTCACCTGCTGCACATCAGACTTTGCTGACGATGCTCTGAGTGTTTGCACAGACTTTCTTTTGATCTGTTTTCCTTCCATTTATGGATTTTTCACTACATATTTTCTCTGAAGGTCTTTTGTTTTCTGATTGTACTACCCTTTGTGCTCACAGCATGGGACAGTTCCTTCCCTTCCTTCCTTCCTTCCTTCCTTCCTTCCTTCCTTCCTTCCTTCCTTCCTTCCTTCTTCCCCTCCTTCCTTCCTTCTTTCCTTCCTTCCCTTTTTCATTATTTTTCAAAGAGGTCTTCCCTAGTGTAAATTTCCACATAGTGTTAGCTTTTGGTCAGCTACTTTGTTGACCATTGGCAGTATGCCAAATCACAATACTTTGAAATATGTTTTTCTTGACAATAAATATAAACCATGGAGATTATTATCTATCTGTATAATCCACAGAATAACTTTGAAAATAGAACTTTTACATTGTGTTCATATGTTATGATGTTCAGTAGCACTTAGTCTTAAGGAATTGGTAGCTGAAAAGTGTGAAATGTTCAATTTATGTCCTGTGCAGTTGTTCCCAGGAGAAGAGAATGCTTCTATTGTGTGCAACTGTACCCCATGTTTGCCTTGTATTTAGCTAAGTGGCCACCAAGATGACTTGATGTTTTGAACTTGGTGTAATAGTTACACTTTGTGGATGTTGTAGCAGTGATGATTCTAAATGATGACACTTTCCTTATTTTGCTGGCATGTCCTCTGTGAAATGTGTAAAATTACTGAATGAATTTATATTGTATCAATACTGTTAGAGGTTCTTCATAGAATTGGATTCTTGACAGCAATATAGAGGGACTGAAGTGAAAATCATGTAAGGAAAAATATTGAAGAAGGCATCTCTGACTTGAAACAAGTTGTCAAAAACCCAGTATTTCCCACAGGCCTGTATTCCATGACAATTTGCCTGTGTCTCATGGGACCATGATGGAGCAGATGGGGAAGGAGGCAGCTGTACTGAGCTCTGATTCTCAGCGTGCCAGGTATGGGTAAGGAGGAAATGCCATTCTCAGAACTGTAGTGGTTAGGAGGAACTGGGCTCAAGAGAAGGTGCTGAAAGAATTGTAACTTTGCTAACTCCCTTGATGTTGTAGCAACATTTGGTAAATAAGAAGTGATGCTTTTGGTTTTTTGTTTTTTTTTTCCAGACCTTGAAGACAGAATTTATAATCTCATCAACAAATGAAAGCTGGGGTCATTTGCATGAGAAATGTTGTTAACCACTTGGACCCCACTTGTGGTGCTATTGGGAGACTCTGAAACCTTAAGGAGTGGAGCCTTGCTGGGCGAAGGCCTTGGTAAGCTATTGCTTCCGCCCATTGCTTCTTGCTTTCTCTATGCACTGAGTGACATGGTGGGTCGGCTTTCTGCTCCTCTTGCTCTGCTCCCTCTCCCCACCGTGAGAGATGCTATCAGCCCAGAACTGTAAGCCAAAATAAACTCTTTTTCCTTAAGTCACTTTGAGTCATACATTCTTATCATAGCAGCAGAAAGTTAATGTACAAAATCTATTTGATGTAAATAAATATATATCTGTGGTTTAGAAATGTGTTCTGAAGGCTTAAAAGCAAACTGATTTCAAAGGTGTGCTAGCTAGTTTTATGTCGACTTGACACAAGCCAAAGTGGAGAAAATCTTAACTAAGAAAATGTTTTTTTTATTATTTCGTTTGTTATGTTTTTCTTTTTGGAGAGGGGGAATGTTGCAAAGGCACATGCTGGGGATTGATTCTAATGCTTTGATTTAATCAGGAATCTGTGTCTCCAAATGCTGAAGGTGCTTGTCCCCAATTGGTTTTTGATTGATTGATAAAGATGCCAGCACCCAATGGTTTGGCAAGAAGAGAGAGGAGGAACTGGGAAGAAGGAGACGGAGAATCATACAATTCAGGATAGAAGGGTGGGACATAGGAGCTGCAAGAGGGAAATCAAACCAGCCACATGAGAATTCAGGGGAGTGGCCACTGGCACTTCCCTGATTGGGACTGGGGTAACAGGGGAAGGTTGAGGAGTGACCAGCCTTTGAGCTAGCCAAGGCATTTTAAAACTATCTGATGTGTGTGTGTGTGTGTGTGTGTGTGTGTGTGTGTGTGTGTGTGTGTGTGTGTGTGTGTGTATATATGTGTGTGTGTATGTGTGTGTATGTGTGTGTGTGTATGTGTGTGTGTGTCTGTGTGTGTGTGTGTGTGTCTGTGTCTCTGCGTATTCTTTTTCCATTCATGGATCTAGATTGCTCTCGTGCGGCTAGGTATGTGCAACTGTCTGGAAGTCTAAGTGTTGGACCAATTCACTCACAGGCATAGGGCAGATACAAAAGGACAGGGAGATGAGTGGGATTGAGGTGCAGGATGTGGAATTCACAAAGAATCAATAAAAAGTTTAAAAAAAAAAAAGGGAATGTAAAGAAGAAAGAAAATAGAAAACACAACAAGCCTGTGCTGTAGGCATGCCTGGGAGGCACTGTTTTAATAAGTTCTTGATGAGGGAGGCCCAGCCCATTGTGGGTGGTGCCATCCCTGGGCTGCTGGTTCTCTGTTCTATAAGAAAGCAAGCTGAGCAAGCCATGAGTAGTAAGCCAGTAAGCAGCACCTTCTGTTAGCATTCCTTCTAGGCTCTGCCCCACAGTTACCTGGCAACAGCCAGATGTTCCTGGTTTACTATAAAAGGGGATATCTGCCCCCTTCTCCCTATCTTACTCTCTTACTCTCTGCCACTCTCTCCCTAATCCTTTTCTCCCATTCCCATTCCCCCCACTCTCACCACATGATCCTGGCTGATCTCGCCTTTCTCTGTCTCTTCTCCCTTCCCAACTCCCTTTCCCATGCCCAAAATAAACTCTATTCTATACTGGCTCTTACGGCTGGTACCTCAGAGGGAAGTGATGCCTCAGCATGGGCCCAAGGCGCACCCTCCAGCTCATCACACCTTGCTCTATAAAACATATTCCTGACGCCTTTGTTTTCTATAAAACACAACACCTTCCATGGGCCCCTCAACCAGCTCCTGGGTCCTGCTGTGTTTAGTTCCTGTCATCAGTCTTTCAATGAAGAAACAGCAATATGGAAGTATAGGCTAAATAAACCCCTTACTTTCCAACTTTCTTTTTGGTCCTAATACTTCATCACAGCAATAGAAAACCTAATTAAGACACGTGGTGGTCAATAAAAGTTGTGGGCTTCTATATAACCCACTTCATCTAAAATTATAAAAGGCAAGTTTAATAAGTAGCCTCAATATTGGAGATTAAAGATTGTACTTTGGTAGTTCCTTAGGCAAAGCTGCTCAGATTACAAAAGTGTACTTTATTTTCTGTCTTAGTGACATTCTTTTTGTTTGTTTCTTTGTCTGTTTTGATTTTTTAAATTATATTTAATTTTTAAAAGTATTTTATTGCCTTTATTTTTCATCAAGTATGCAAATTCTTTTTTTTAACAAGTTTCATTATTTGTATTGGATATTTTTATTTGCATTTCAAATGTTATCCCCTTTCCTGGTTTCCTGTCCATAAACCCCCCCTTCCCATTCTCCCTCCTCCTTCTTCTATGAGGGTGTTCCCCCATCCACGCACCCAATCCTTCCCGCCTCCCTGCCCTGACATTGCCCTATACTGGGGCATCAAGCCTTGGCAGGAGCAAGGGCTTCTCTTCTTGTTGGTGCCCAACAAAGTCATCTTCTCCTACATATGCAGCTGGAGCCATGGGTGTGTCCATGTGTACTCTTTGGGTGGTGGTTTAGTCCCTGGGAGCTCTGACTGGTTGGTATTGTTGTTCTTATGGAGTTGCAAACCCCTTCAACTCCTTCAATCCTTTCTCTAACTCCTCTACTGGGGACCCTGTTCTCAGTTCAGTGGTTGGCTGTGAGCATTTGCCTCTATATTTGTCATGCTCTGACAGAGCCTTTCAGGAGACAGCTATATCAGGCAACTGTCAGCATGTACTTCTTGGCATCAGCAATATTTGTTTGGGTTTGGTGGCTGTGTGTATATGAGCTCGATCCCCAGGTGGGGCAGGCTCTGAATGGCCATTCCTTCAGTCTCTGCTCCAAACTTTGTCTACATATTTCCTCCTAGGAATACGTTTGTTTCCCCTTCTAAGAAGGACTGAAGCATCCATACTTAGCTCATCTTACTTCTTGACCTGTGGATTGTATCTTGGGTAATCAGAGCTTTTGGCTAATATCCACTTATCAGTGAGTGAATACCATGTTTTTTCCCCCCGCATGGGTCACCTCACTCAGGGTGATATTTTCTATTTCCATCCACGTGTCTATGAATTTCATGAACTCATTGTTTTTAATAGCTGAGTAGTACTCCATTGTGTAGATGTACCACATTTTCTGTATCCATTCCTCTGTTGAAGGGCATCTGGATTCTTTCCGGCTATGGCTATTATAAATAAGGCTGCTATGAACATAGTGGACTGTCTTTTGGGTATATGCCCAGGGATAGTATAGCTGGGTCCTAAGGTAGTACTATATCCTGTTTTCTGAGGAACCTCCACACAGATTTCCAGAGTTGTTGTTCCAGCTTACAATCCCACCAACAATGGAGGAGTGTTCCTCTTTCTTCATCTCCTCACCAGCATCTGTTGTCCCCTGAATTTTTGATCTTAGCCACTCTGACTGGTGTGAGGTAGAATCTCAGGGTTGTTTTGATTTGCATTTCCCTGATGACTAAGGATGATGAACATTTCTTTAGGTGCTTCTCAGCCATTCGGCATTCCTCAGTTGAGAATTCTTTGTTTAGCTCTGTACTTCATTTTTAAATAGGGTTATTTGATTCTCAGGAATCTAACTTCTTGAGTTCTTTGTATATATTAGAGATTAGCCCTCTGTTGGATGAAGGATTGGTAAAGATTTTCTCCCAATTTGTTGGTTGCCTTTCTATCCTAATGACAGTGACCTTGCCTTACAGAAGCTTTGCAATTTTATGAAGTCCCATGTGTGGATTTTTGGATCTTAGAGCATAAGCCATTGGTTTTCTGTTCAGGAAAATTTCCCCAGTTGCCAACGTGTTCAAGGCTATCTTCCCCACTATTTATTCTATTAGTTTGAGTGTATCTGGTTTTATGTGGAGGTCCTTGATACACTGCAACTTGAGTTTTGTACAGGGTGATAAGGATGGATAGATTTGCATTCTTCTGCATGTTGACCTCCAGTGATCCAGCACCATTTGTTGAAAATACTATCTTTTATCCACTGGATGGTTTTAGCTCCTTTGTCAAAGATCAAGTGACCATAGGGGTGTGGGTTCATTTTTGGGTCTTCAAGTCTATTCCACTGATCTACCTGCCTGTCTCTAAACCAATACCATACAGTTTTATCACTATTGCTCTGTAATACTGCTTGAGGTCAGGGATGGTGATTCTCCCAGAAGTTCTTTTATTGTTGAGAATAATTTTTGCTATCCTGGGTTTTTTCTTATTCCAAATGAATTTGCAAGTTGCTCTTTCTAACTCTATGAAGAATTGAGTTGGAATTTTGATGATGATTGCAATGAATCTGTAGTTTGCTTTTGGTAAAATGGCCATTTTTACTATATTAATCCTGCCAATCAATGAGCATGGGAGATCTTTCCATCTTCTGAGGTCTTCATCAATTTCTTTCTTCAGAGACTTGAAGTTCTAGTCATACAGGTCTTTCATTTGCTTGGTTAGAGTCAAACTGAGGTGTGTTATAATATTTGTGACTATTGTGAAGGGTGTTGTTTCCATAATTTCCTTCTTAGACTGTTTATCCTTAGATTAGAAGAGGGATACTGATTTGAGTTAATTTTATATCCAGACACTTTGCTGAAGTTGTTTATCAGCTCTAGGAGTTCTCTGGTGGAATATTTGAGGTCACTTAAGTATACTATCGTATCATCTTCAAATAGTGATTTGTTGACTTCCTCTTTTCCAATTTTTATCCCTTTGACCCCCTCTTGTCTGATTGCTCTGACTAGGACTTTGAGTACTATATTGAATAGGTAGGGAGAGAATCGGCAGCCTTGTCCAGTCCCTGATTTTAGTGGGATTGCTTCAAGTTTCTCTCCATTTAGTTTAATGTTGGCTACTAGTTTACTGCATATTGCTTTTACTAAGTTTACATATTGGATTTTAATTCCTGATCTTCCTAAGACTTTTAACTTGAAGGGGTATTGAATTTTCTCAAATGCTTTCTCAGCATCTAATAAGATGACAATGTGTTATTTTTCTTTAAATTTGTTTATACTGTGAATTATATTGATGGATTTCCATATATTGAACCATCCCTGCATCCCTCCGATGAAGACTACTTAATCATGCAGGATGGTTGTTTTGATGTGTTCTTGAATGCAGTTTGCGAGAATTTTATTGAGTATTTTGCATTGATATTCACGAGGGAAATTGTTCTGAAGTTCTTTTTCTTCGTTGGGTCTTTGTGTGGTTTAGGCGTAAACGTAATTGTGGCTTCATAGAAGGAATTTGGTAGTGTTCCTTCTGTTTCTATTTTGTGGGATAGTTTGGACAGTTGTCTAAGTGAGGGTTTCTATTCCTGCACAAACATTCTGACCAAGAAGCAAGTTGGGGAGGGGAGGGTTTATTCAGCTTATACTTCCACATTGCTGTTCATCACCAAAGGAAGTCAGGACTGGAACTCAAGCAGGAAAGGGAGCAGGAGCTGATGTAGAGGCCATGGAGGGATGTTTCTTACTGGCTTGCTCCCCCCGGTTTGCTCAGCTCGATCTCTTATAGAGCCCAAGATTACCAGGCCAGGGACAGCACCACCCACAATGGGCTAGGTCTTCCCACCTTGATCACTAGTTGAGAAAATACCTTACAACTGGGTCTCATGGAGGCTTCTTTGTCTATGATAACTTCAGATAACTTCAGTGTGTGTCAAGTTGACACACAAAACCAGCCAGTATAACAGTATTTGTATTAGGTCTTTTGCTCTGAAGGTCTGAAGAATTCTGCACTAAACCTATCTGGTCCTTTTTTTGTTTTTGTTTTTGTTTGTTTGTTTGTTTGGTTGGTTTTTTTTTTGTTGTTGTTGTTGTTTTGTTTTTTGGGTTTTTTTTTTTTTTGTTTTTTTGGTTGGTAGACTTTTAATGACTGCTTCTATGTCTTTAGATGTTTAGCTTTTTAGATAGTTTATCTGATCCTGACTTAACTTTAGTGTGTCCAGAGGGCTCTAGGATGGTTCCTTTTGGGCCAGGAATGTGAACAGAAGTGGTCGTTTTACCTGTGCTCTCTGGATTGTCTGCACTTCTGAGAATCCAACTCTCTCCCCGGGGGATCTGGATACAGAGAGTTGTGACATAGGGTCAGCTCTGGGTGCAGGCCTAATCTTTTATTTATACACTTACATCCCACTCACTGACTCCTTCCTGGTCACCCCTTCCCATAATCCTCCCCGCAACCCCCTACTTTTATGAGTGGGTGGGACCCCTCTGGGTATTCCTCCCCCACAAACCTCGGATCTGGCACTTAAAGTTTCTTTGGGGTTAGGAACTTCTTCTCCCACTGAGGCTGGGCAACATAGCCCAGCTAGAAGAACATAGTCCACATGCAGGCAATACTTTCGGGTAAGCCTCCATTCCAGTTGTTCAGGACTCACATGAAGACCAAGCTGCACATCTGCTACATATGTGCAGAGAGACCTAGATCCAGCCTGTGCATGCTCTTTGGTTGGTGTTTCAGACTCTGAGAGCCCTAAGGGTCCAGGGTAGTTCCAGTTAGTTGACTCTGTTGGTCTTCCTGTGGAGTTCCTCTCCCCTTCAGGGACACAGTCCCTACTATTTTTCCATAATAGACCACAAGCTCCTTCCACTGTGGAGTCTGTTGGTGTCTCTGTCTGTCTGAGTCAGCTGCTGGTGAATCCTCTCAGAAGACAACTTGCTCCTGTCTGCAAGCCTAACAGAGTATCATTAATAGTATTAGGGATTGGTGTTTATTTTGTTGTATGCTTTTCCCTTTGGGATGGATAAAGGGAGGGGGGAATGTCTTAAAAGAAAAGTTGTTAGTGAAATAGATATTTATAAATATTTATAAATTTTTTTATTTCACCAAAACATTTCAAATAGATCCTTACTATATTTACTAGAAATTTTGTATAATCCATAATATACCAGAGAAGGAAATATTAATAAAATGTCTGAATATTCACCTTTGGGTAGGAGTCAGGGAGGGAACAAAAACCAACATAGTAAGGTGGGGATAGCAGGTGAGGAGAACAAAACAGATAAGATGAGTGACAGGGAGCAAAGTCAGGCATAGATTAGAAAAAAGCTGTAATGAAACAGATTATGTTGTGTAATAAATGTAAACATTAATAAAACTGAAATTCCCCATGAACTTCTACCTCCGAGGATGTCTTTCCTCTAATTGCCAAGTTTCCAGGATGCCCTTTCTGTCTTTCTCTAGCATGCTTCTATTTAATTATTTATATTTATTAGCTTACAAATCATGACTTTTTTCCTGCCAATAGAAAATGTTTCTCTTTTCACTTCCTCCTTTCTCTGTGACCTCACCTCCAGTAGTCTCCTTCCCATTTCCTGTCACATGCCACCTTTATCTCTTCATATTATTGTGGTCTCTTACCTAGTTTCGTAGTCTATATATAAACTCTTGTTTACATGCAGACAAACATCAAAAGTTAGGCTCTGTGCATGAGAGTGAATATGTGTGATTTTTGGCTCTCTGAGTCTGGTCACTTCACTTTCAGATTTTTATTTTTTTCTTGCAATGAAGTCCAAATCCATTGTGTACACATGCCACACCTCCATGAGTAGTTCTATTGATAGACAATAGGGTGGTTGCAATCAAATATCTTCTTGTTCCTTTGAGGGATAGTAAATTTCCCCCCTTCACACCAAAACTGCTCCATGAAGTAGATACCTGAAGAAACATGTCTAGATTAATCACAAGGTGGCACAACTGGACATCAATACACCTTCAGGCCAAGGGGAACCCTCTGAAAATCAGCATCCTTCTTGAAGTAGAAGTTCTTTTTTCCCCCATTTCTATGAAAGGATATTTTACTGGGAAAGAGGAAGGAGCTCAAACTTGCTCTAAGCGCCTAATCAAAAATTAAGATACCAAATTTGACTTAGTATTTTGGAGGTATTTGTTGGTGGGAGATAACTATAATCATGACTTTTAGGCCTCTGGAACGGGAAGGTGTGGATTAATCTGTGGAAATCTGGCAGCAAAGCAAGTCAGGGCAGATGCATCTAATTAGGCTTCTCTTCTGCCTGAGCAACTTCTTCAAGTTGACTTCGTTTTGTGTCTTTCCTCTCAATATTTTCTTGTTTTCTCATTTTCCACACAGAACCTCACTTCACAATGTATTATTCCAACAGCTCAAAATTGCTTACCGTTCGTTCTAACCTAATCTTTCCTTTATGTGGGAAGCCTCAGGAATTCTGAATGGAGAACAGGTGCATGCGCCCTTAATATTTTCTTGTCTCATTATCTCTTGCTGAGACTTTCATTTTTCATTATTGGAGCTTGAGAAAGCCTTGTAGCCTGTGGGGTAAAGAAGACAAGAGTGGTGAAAGTTTTGATATCTAGGAGCAGAGTGTGTGGTAGGATTGGGGGCAGAAGGAGGGAAAATGAGAAAGAAAATTGGAAAAGCTACAGGCAGGCTTAAGTTGGCTGATTCAAAATTGGTTTCCTCTTAAAATCAAACTTTACCCTCTACCACTATGAAAAGATATCAAGGTTCAGTCTCACAGGTCCATGCTGTAGTATACAGGAAAAAATATTCATTGTCTAGCATGAAGTCTTGTAAAAAAAAAAAAAAAACCCTAAAAATGCTGCCTTGAAAATAAAATGGCCACAGGATTGGCCAATATTTATGCTTGGCTTTGTTCTAATGTCGTGCTGTATATACCTCACCAATTCATTATATAATGTAAAAAAGTAGTTGCTTAGTCATATATAAAATGAGCACAGATTGTGTTAAGAACACAATCTTAGAAGTCATAAACTGCATCTAAATGGTGACTCAGCCATGTTAAAATATATATATAAAAAGACCACTACCACCAATAGAATCCCCTTCCATATGAAGAAGTTATATCTCTCAGTGGCATTTCAATTAAAACAAGAGCTACCCAAGACAGGCTAATCCTCAGTAGCCCTTGTCTTAAGTGCACAGATAAAGCACACCCAAGTATATTACGATGCTCTTGAAATAAAGTGAGTGTTTTCATCAGCACCCAAACTCCTATACAGTCTACAGCTAATTCCAAGAGAACTTAGTTTTTTAAGAGTTTATTTTTCACTTTAGTGGATTTATGCACAGTACCTATTATTTTCCAGTTCTTATTAAGGTAATTAAAGAAGAGAGATTGCAATGTCAGATTCTGACACAAATTCCTTTGCTTGCCTAGCTTTATTTTCCATTACATGAGGTGATTGAAATCAATTCCTGTATTAACCTCCCCCATTCTTTAAAGGAACACCTTATCCCGAGAGTATAATTTTCTGTGTGAATCCGAACTGTAGGAGCTTGTCTACCAGTGTTCAACCACACCCTTCGGCAGAACATACCACCCAAAACTAAAGAATTGGGACTTTTGCTGTTTAATGAGTAACGGAAACACCAATCTTGTATGAACCAATTGATAAAATGAAAGTGAGTGGCCTTTTACATACCTCAAAGTGACTCTAGCAGAAAGAAGCCCTCAAAGAGGGCTGTAACATCCAGGCCTTTGAACTTAAGGGAGAACTCTGCATATCGATTAACTGTACATACACATACATACAAACATACAAAGAAAAAATTTGAAAGAGAATAAGGCAGTATATGTGGAAGGGGTCAAAAGGGAAAATAGGAAGGGGGGAATCATGTAATTATGTTATAACTTCAAAAAGTATTTCAAAGAAGATCCAGATTTTTCGGTTCAGTCTAGCTGATCAGACCACATCAAGTCCGGCTCCTCCTGTCTCACAAAAGCTATAACTTCCAAGACTGCAAGCGGCTTTCCCATGCAGTCAAACTCAAAGTAGCACAGTTGTGATTTGATCACCTTGAACAAGTCCTAGCCTAGAGTAGCTGAGTAATGGCTCCTAAGGCTGTACGTTTGCACATTGGGAGAATGGGCCATACAGTGCTTCTCTATGGCTGAACATTGAGCTTTTGGTTCATCCTTTGTCCCTTGCCATTACTGAGACACTCAGCATCTTTCCACCAGATCTTCTGTTTAGCTTGAGTGAGTCCATACAGGTTTGAGGATTGATTGAAGAGTGAGTGAGGAGCAAAACAGACGTGGAGGCAGCCATCTTTGAAATATATATCCTGTTCTTTCATAAGAGTCCCTGAGCTCCAGCCACTGTTTGGCTGTGGGTATCTGTATCTGTTTGAGTCATCTGCTGGGTGGAGACTCTCATGTAGGGTTGTAGTCCTGTGAAAACTGGACTTCGTAATATTTTGATCAGTTGTGGTTTGCTCAAAACAGAGTTTTCTATCTGTTACAACATTTCCTTGATAAGGGATGAGAACTATACACCTTTTCCCCGAGGAAATATGACACCAGAGGGCACAGTGGTAGCACACAGGGGAGTTTAACTGTGCTCATCCCATACAGCTGCAGGACAGGTGCTGTGCCATAGGCTGAGGCACTGCGGGGGAGGAAGTAGGAAAATGCAGTCTGAGATGTGGGAAAGGCGGCTATGGGGTCCCTGGGTCTGTGACAAACCTGGGATCCGGGGGTTCTCAGGCTCTTGGATATCCAGGCACCACCATGAGTCGGAAAAGGAGCAGAGAACAGAGTTGGGTGGGCCGGGGGCGGGGCAGGGCAGGCTGCTTCTAGCCTGGAGCTGAGGAGAAACGGTAGCTCTGGCTGGTCCCAGTTTGACAGTGGCAGACTTGTGGTGGGTTTGACTGAGGACCTAGAGACACCTTCTATTGGAGATTCTGCTGTGGGTCTGTAGACCAAGGCCTTCTCCCTGGCTCTCCATGGTGGATCTTGATGAAAAGAGACAGTCCATGGTTCTAAACAGTTTATTGTCATGGTGGAAAGTGGATGCTTAGAACCATACCCTCCTTCTCGGGGTGGGCCTGAGATTAAATACCTTCTGCAAGGAGGAGTGTGTGGGAAGGGATGGTTATTGGCATCTCATTATAATGGAGAACTCTGTTTTGAGCCTTCTTGACTGTGGTCTTGTCACTTTTCCTATTGTCTTGGTCTGAAATGTTAGGGATGCCTCATTTACATGTGGAAGGACTTGGGGCGTTGCTCTTATGTGACTGAGGGCCACAAATCTATTGGGGGTGCAGTTATGTGACAGGGGCCTAAGGTTAGGAGCAGGAGAAGCTTCTACCATCCCTTTATGGTCTCTGGGGATTCAAACCTTTGGCTCAACCTTACCAGGCTTCCTCTCACAGTCCACCATCCCAAACTCTCAGAGGACAACATGCTCTTGTCTGCAAGCATAACAGAGAATCATTAATACTGTTAAGGATTGGTGCTTGCCTATGGGATGAGTCTCAAGTTGGTCCAGTTATTGGTTAGACATTCCCTCAGACTCTGCTCCCTTCCCGTGCCTATATTACTTGTAGACAGGATAAATTTTGGTTTTAAAATTTTGTAGATAGGTTGGTGTCTCTATAGCTCCACTGAGTTTTCTGTCTGGTTATAGGAAGAAGGATTACAGGCCCCAAAGGGGATCAGAACTCCAAAGAAATACCAACAGAGTCAACTAATCTGGACCCTTGTGGCTCTCAGAGTCTAAAACACCAACCAAAGATCATACATGGACTGAACCTAGACCTCTCTACTTATGTCATAGATGTACAGCTTGACCTATACATGGGTTTTGAACAAGAGGAACAGGGACTATTCCAAAAGCTGTTGCCTGTATGTGGGATATGTTCTACTAGCTGGGTTGTGTTGTCTGGACTCAGAGGGAGTAGAAGTGCCTAGCCTTGAAGAGACTTGAAATGCCAGGGTGAAGGAATATCCAGGGGACCCCCATCTACTCAGAAGAGAAGGGGAGGGGGAGGGGGCAGTAGCAGGATGTAAACAAATAAGTAAAAAAAAATACTAAATAAAAAATGGAATATACATTTTGCCATATTTTATTACTCACATCTATTGAAATAGCTTTCAATGCCTTTTCTGTGCCTAACTGAAGTTACCAGTGATTTGAAATGTAATCCTATTCAGTTATCGTTGTACTATTTATTCAAATATTTTAAATGAGTTATATTGAGTTCAGCCTTTGGTGTTACATGGTACAATACCTTATTAGCTTAGTCCCATCCCTTAGGATATATATCTTTTATTTTGATCTTTGACACATAGGCAGAGCCTAGAATGCACACCAAATATTCAAAAAAAATCTAGATAAAAGACAGTTTGTGTACAGTTTTAAATGATTTTCACTGGTAGTAAGCAGATAAATCCCATCATTTGAGAGACGAGACTGGAGTTAATAACAGGGTCCAAGGATAGTTCAACAAAGACACTGTAAATGTCTGGCTAGAAATTATCAGAGTTCAAATCGAATGTGGTTGCCACCTAGTTTTGGATCATTAAGTTGAGCAGTAAAGGCCCTTTACACCTGCCCTGGGACTGTTTTATGAGCTTTCTTTGTGCAGCACTTTTATTCCCCAATCTCGACATCTATAACACATTGTTTGGGCTCTAACTGCATGCAACAAACCAATGATGTTCTCATCCTTTTATAGGTACCTTAAATATATAAAGAAATCTCAGGTATAAAATCATACTTAAGCATAAACAGACAAGTATTCATGTTTGTGTTTTATTTGATTTCCTTGTTCAAGGGCTCTGAATTTTAAGTGACACCATTTCACTTCATTGCTCTTCAACCCCCTAACCTCCTTTGGTTCCCTGATCGTCTCCAACATCCCAATTATCTACCCAGACCTAAAATTCAGGGCTAATACAGATGTGAAGAGACAAGACCAATGCATGTTCAATCCATTTCCAGTCATTAATGGAAAAGGCAGCCAACCTGCTGAGGGATTTTTAATCCTATTCAAATGGTTGTCTTGACTCAAGATATTTTTGCATTAATATTATAAAATAATATCAATTATTATAAGCGTATTAATCCACAGAATTTCTCTAGATTTTATTGCTGAGCTGTATGACCTGTGTCTGGGAAATCCCTGAATGGGAGCATGGGCTGCTGTGAACTAGAGCAAACACAGCAAGTGCTTGAATCACAACAACCAGAATTAGCAGCAACAAAGGACAATGTATTTTACTGTAGAATAGTTTATCTCCTAAATATTTATTTTCAAATCATCATGCTGTTAGCATGAAATAAATATTTCTTGTGCTTTTGAACTCCCCATGTAACCTTAGGTCGACAGCATGCCATGTATAACACAATGATTCTGTGGGATAGACTGCTTGGAGACGTATGATATCAGAGCTGTCTTACTTTTAAGTACAGTCTATGACATTTATTCAATGATAAAATTGCCACCTGACATTTCGTAGGATGTATCTTCATCATAAAGCACTCTGTGACTGTACTTCTTTCAACAGCTAAAGATAAAACATAACGTGTGTTTCTTTCAAAGGCAATAGGCCAGTCAATAGTATGGTAAATCTTCGGTTTTTGCTGCATAGAAATGCTTGAGGTCCAAGATCAAATTTCTTTATTGACCTCTGTGTACATGCAAGGCCTTTGTTTCCTAAGCTGAAAGCTTTTATTGTCTGTTTCATTTGTTTAATAGTTACTGCCTACTCTGATGTGCATGAGTTCACTATACTATAGTTTCTATAAAAGTCAACACATTTTTGTATCTTCTGAACTATATAAATAATAAAATATTTACATTTTGGTTAAAGGGAGCTGAGAGAAGCAGTGGGAAGGGAAGCTGTGGTCAGGATTTATTGGAGGAAAGAACTTTTTCAATGAAAAAGTTCATAGATACAAAATGGGTCATAAAATTTAAAAAAAAAGAAAAAAAATTATGTTATAATGTTTCACTTTAGAAGCAACTTACCACTACTCCTCACAGGAGAATTGGCCCTCCCTGCCCCTTGTGGGAGGGCTGGCTATGTCCCTCTCTGACCACCATGTGACTCTCCTCAGTTGATGGCTTCTGGCATGAATATAAGTGTAGAAAGACTCATTCTACCTTAGGGTGGTGGTGGCCACTAGGAATTTGATCATGCCCCACTGAGTATATGGACAATAGATATATTTTTATTTGGGGTGGAATGTGGGAAGAGGGTAGACATGGGGACACTGGGAGGTGAGCAGTATCAGGGTACATGATAGAGATTCCCAAATAATCAATAAAAAGAAGCAACTTATATAAACAACATTTGTATAAGCAACACTACAGTGTAATAACAAAAAATTGGAAAATATAAAAATCAGGTAGAAAGTAGTGAACTGTATAGAATGTACAGTTTCTTTCCCTCTGCTTATCCCCATGGCCCAAAGAAAAAAATTAAAAAAAGATGCCATCCACAGGAACTGTCTTAGTCCGTTAGGCATTGTAGTAAAGATATATTTGAATTTGGATGTATTACAAAGGAAGGAGACTTCTTTAGTCTACTTTTTTTAGTCTGAAAGCACGATAGTGAGTTTGGCCTTTGAATATATGGTTCTGTCTATATCCCATGCTATAGAATGATATATCTATTCCCTGATGATGAATGACATCGATAAATTATGTCCAAGAGTAGTGGGTGTACAAGTCCACACAGTAGTAATGGAAGGATGAGGGTATTTTCATGGTATAAAATTTCCTGTGAAATCTTGCCCACTTGTGCTTGTTAGCATCAATTACTCCTGAGAACTTTTTATTAGCCTCCACAACCTACAAATTCTATCCCTCTGCAATAATATTGTACTGGGGACCAAGGACATATGTGAACCTTTGGGGACACACCATGACTAATCTTTGTACTAATCATTAACATTCTGTTGCAGAGACATTTTATGAGAATCTTGACTAAATAATCAACATTATCCTCAAAGACAGGTAACAAACCTTTGTAGAAGAGGTTTGCAAGTAACTGGTCTGCTATGCTCTTTATTCCTCCTTTAATTATGTCACTGTTATAATTAATTATATCACTGTTATAATTAGCACAAGTTAGTGAATACTGTCAGACTGTCTCAACATGACAGCTTCCAATAAAGACATAGAAATGTGTTATTTATTAAGCTTAGATTAGTTCCCAACTAACTCATATAACTTAATTAACCCTTTTATTCTTATCTATTTTTCTGCCACGTGGCTCATTACCCCTTTCAGCAATGGCACCTGTTCCTTCAATCCTCTATGTCTGGCTGGTGAATCTCCCATGCCTGATTCTTTCCCAGAGTTCTTAGCTTTGCTCAGAGGTCCTGCCTTTCCTTCCCCACTGTGCTATAGGCATCAGATCTTTCTTAAGCCAATCAGAATGTGATGAAGAATGTTTATAAAACACTGAGATCAGTGATGCTTCATAAAAACAAAATACCAATGTCTACGTAATACTCAGCACTCTGATGGTGCAGAAATTTAACATTTGAAATAATACATACTCGAACTTTGCACAGTGCACCAAAAGAATATCTCAACAAGCAAACCTTATCCAAAAGGATACAGCTTACCCAATAGAACAATATTAATTATATTCCAATATGAACCAACAATCCACTAACACAGATTCTAGTGCAGAACACATCGGCCTGTTACCTATGTCTCTGGGGCTTTTGTCCTCTCTTTCTGCATCTTATTTTGTTTGGTTGTTGTCTCTTAGAGGTCTATTCTTTTCTGGAGGCAAACTGAAGGAGAGTGGATCTGGTGGAAGAGGAGGGGGGAAGACTGTGGTGGGATGTATTGTATAAGAGAAGAATCTATTTCCAATAAAAATAAATAAATAAAATGGACTTCAGACAGAAAAAAATCAGAGAGCAGTTGCTGTTTATGAAGTGCTCACAAGGTGATTAGTGATAAAAAATTCTTGTCTCGTTCAGGCTGGTGCTTTGTCACCTGGTGTCTGTTTTCTCTTTGGAGACTCGGGGGACGTGGGAAAACAACAAATGAAATATTTATTAGAAAAGAAAAGTAATGAAGTACATTTCTATTTTCAATTCCAAACTTCAATCTGTCTACATGTCTCTCAAAGCACAGCCTATCTGGTAGAAGACATAGTAAGGAAAATTCCCATTGTAAAATAAAAATGTACAAATGTTCCTAACGAGGAGTACAATTTTGTAGTAAACTTGTTCATATATATTATGCGTATTATATAGCACATATATTATATAGTGAAGCTAGAGATAGGTGTATGTACCCTGTCCGTAACAGCTATCACAAAGTGAGAATTCCTGGCTTTGCTGAATCCAGGAGGAAGATGTTCTCATCAGTGCACCTTATGCCTTTCCACACCACTGTCCCTTTCTGCCTGAGGATAACCACCATTATAATAGCAAGGGTGATAGCTACTTTTGCTTGCTTTTAAACTTTTTGTAAAGGGAACATAATTGTTTATATATGACAGAATTAGGCTCTTTACTGCTGTATTTATGAATCTTATATTCAAGTTCATATTATAACACATAACCATAATCTGTTCATTTTCATATCTGAATAACATTTCTGCAGCTGAATTACAGTTAAATGTGTGGACTTTTTGTAATTATTTCTGTTGCTGTGATGAAACATCATGACTAAAAGTGACTTATAAAAGCTAGGGTTTATTTATTTTGGCTTAAAATTCTAGAGGGAAAGAGTCCACAGTGTTGGCCAGCCATGGCAGCTGGTGAATGGGGCAGAAAGCTGAGAGATCGCATCTCCAACCCGGTGTAAAGAAAGCCGAAATAGCAAACTGGAACTGAGGTGAGGGCATAAAGTCTCAAAACTCACCCCCACCAATTCATTTTCTTTAATAATCCAGGTCTTAAATGTTCTATAATCTGTAGAATGCCTCAATTGGTGACCAAATGATAGAATATCCAAACCTCTCAAGAACATTTCTTATTTTACACCTCACCAACACTGGGCTATTTGTAGTACAAGCTGTTAGTACAAACATGGTGGTGAGCTTGCTGGAACATTGGAGACATGTATGTTCCACTCAAGAGATACTGACAATTTCCCAAGGTGATCAATCTGATTTACACTCCTGTCAGCACTGTGAGAGTTCTAGGTCATGGTATCCCACATTTATTTGTGTGACATTTTGAGCCTTTCTAGCTCATCAGTAATGATCTTGTTGTGTCTTGAAGTCAAAGGTCCCTGGTGCCCAGTGTGTTGCCAGTTTGCCATATGACTTTGTTCATTGCAACCTTCATGTTGGAGTAGTCATCAAAAAATTCTTTTAGTTTAGATGTCATTTTCTTCAATAGTGTTGAAGTTGTCATGTATTATTTTGGCTCTTAACTTTTATAAATAGAGAAGGTTTTAATCTCAGTGAAGTCTAATGTAACAGTCTTATTCTTTAAGTTAGTGTTTCCTCTCTCTCTCTCTCTCTCTCTCTCTCTCTCTCTCTCTCTCTCTCTCGTCTCATTTGTGTGTGTGTGTGTGTGTATGTGTGTGTGTGTATTTTACCACCTTATTTTATGAAAGCTTTCTGCTTGTTTTCCTGTAGAAGTTTTAAAACTTAACCTTTAGCATGCAGACCTATATGGAAGCTTTTGCCACAACCACAGTAAAATAGCAGATAGAATCATAACAACAGCAGGAGCCAACAGCTGTGAGATGAGTCGTTTATATTCTAGAGTTTTATTCTTCCAAATAACACCACAAAATAGGTGTTATATCTATATTTTAAAGACAAAGAAATTGAATCTCAGAGTGGTACAGAATCAAAGGAATGGAAAGAGGATGTGGTTCCATGCCTGCCTCTTCCCATGTATCTGGTATATAGTGACCAAAGCTGATATAACAAACATGGAAACATTCCTCCTATTGGGGGAGAGCTTATCTGTGTTCATTGTGTTTTCTTGTAGTGCACCTGTTGGGTGTTGTCTGCAAATGGAAACCCCATAAAATGTTATATATATATATTAAATTATATATTAATATATGTTATATATATTATATTATATATTATAAAATCTTTAGTTCTCCTGAGAACAGGACCCCAGTTGGAGGAATTAGAGAAAGGTCTGAAGGAGATGAAGGGGCTTGAGACCCCATAAGAACAACAATGCCCACCAACCAGAGTTTCCAGGGACTAAACCATTACCCAAAGACTATACATGGATGGACCCTGGGCTCCAACTTCATATGTAGCAGTGAATAGCCTTGTTGGGGCACCCGTGGAAGGGGAAGCCCTTGGTCCTGCCAAGGTTGGATCCCCAGTGTAGGGGATTGTTGGGGGGCGATAATGGGGGTTGGATGGGAGGAGAACACCCATATAGAAGGGGGGGGGGAGGGGCTAGGGGGCTGATAGATAAGAAACTGAGAAAGGGAATAACATTTGAAATGTAAACAAGAAATATCCAATTTAATAAAAATGAAAAAAAAACCCTTCGGTTCTCAAAACAACCGTGATCAACTGAATAAACAAACTATAACATTTGGGGAAACATTGAAAGTGTTCATCAATAGTAGATAAATTAAAGAGAAGAGACTAATGCATGAGAACCAGAAAAGAAGAAATTAGATCTCAACAGCTAGTTACAGAGAGCTGCAAATGACATCATTTAAGTCCCACTTCAATTTGAAGGCACTGTAGGAAAGATAATGCAGGGAGAATTGAGGACTGTAATGATTATAAATAATTCTGATTGTTTTAATTTCACAGGTTTGATTCACACTCAAGGGACATATTTCCTTGTTATTACTTTCTGTTTTGTTCTGTTCTGTTCTGTTCTGTTCTGTTCTGTTCACCATCCCAGAGCGCACACTCCTAGTTCTTTGACAAATGTACACATAACTCATTTACAATGGAGGTGATTTCCTTTGTAAATCAGGAAATAGCTATTCAGTCAACAGGCATATTGAGAATTCCAACAATTAAATTTTTATGGTTCCTGATTGGAAGAAAGTTGCAGGCCATGAAATGTTAAGTCAGAATAGAGCATTAAAGCAATTGTCAGACATGGCAAAAAGGACCATGGCACTACAGGAATGCAGAAGAAAGATACCACAATTTACTAGGAAGACAGGCAGGCCTTGTAGAAGGGTGCTACCTGAGATCATGTTAAGACCTAAGTAGATCATTACTGGGTGTATGCGAATGGCAGAGTATTCCAAAATATAGATAATGCTTAGAGCAGTAGCTGCTAAATGTTTTAAACATTCAACAAGATTCAGGTCCTTGCAAGATTGAGATTTTCATGGTTAGCTCTATGTTGCCGAGGTTTCAGTATTTGGTGGTCCCCATGTGGATTAACCACAGGTTCTTAAACTAGAAGAATGTAGCAAGGATATCTAGAAAAGTAGACAGTCCAAGCTGTGCAGGAATCTCAGTTGAACTCAGGCAACTAAGAGCCCTGAAATAATGACAGAAACTGGCACTTGGTGGGAAGTGCATTTCAGAGTTTCATGTGTGTGTGTGTGTGTGTGTGTGTGTGTGTGTGTGTGTGTGTGTGTGTTTGTGTGTGTGTTTGTGTGTGTGTGTGTTTGTGTGTGTGTATTCTTCATGTGTGTGTATATATTTGTGGATATGTGTGTGTGTATTCTTCGTGTGTGTATATGCTTGTGGATCTGTATGTGTGTGTGTGTATTCTTCATGTGAGTGTATACATTTGTGCGTATATGTGTGTGAATGTGCATGTATGTGTATGTATGTGTGATGGTAATAACAGGAGGAGATTTGGGAATAAACAATTACTGCTTTCATTCACTGTCTACTGGACAAGACACTGTTTGAAGTACTCTCCATAGTCGGCAGTCTTTAACCACCACACTCACCATGCCAGGTATTGTTTATGATTGAGTTTGTTTCACCAATGGAGGCTCTGAGAAGTAGGGTGTCCTTTTCAAGGTCAAATCATGCCACAGAGCCAGGATATAAACACAGGCTGAATGCAATCTTGTAATTAAACAGAACACTATTATATTATGGAGAGCCTGTTGCCAAACTGATGAAAAGCAATTTGGACATTAAGTAAAAATATTTGTAAAGGGCATATGAAAGAGAAAGGAGAGTTTGGGTAATAGATTGATAATAATATTAGGAGGATTTGGTAGCGCACTGAGAGTGTAAAACACAAGTATAGGCTGTCGGAGTCTTTAGATGAAATGTTTATTCATTATATAATAAATAACTGTCACATACAGGTACTGTGGTAAGAATTTAGACTACAATTAAAAGGTCTATCTCAGATGACTTTTTAATAGAAGAAAGTGGACATGTTTAATTTGTTTTTATTTTAGTGAAAGTTTATGGAATGTCACTTGTGCACATAGTTGGAAAGGATGCATGGGGGAAGTGGTGTTGGAACAAAAGAGCTGAGGGATGGTTGAAATCGTGATAAATGGAATGCCTGGCAAGTGACAGTGTATTATGCTCTGAAACTGGCTGAAAAGGGGCAAATTGAAGAGAGATGACCGAAGATCATAGAGATCTTTGTGCATATGTGTATTGTGGCAGGCATCCCTATGTCCTCATAAGAACATGCTACAACTGGAACACATTTTCCACCTAGTATAGACCGTTTTTAGTCTGTGTGTAGGTGCGGCTTCTCAGGCCAAGCATACAAATGTGAGACGAAACAAAGGGCTTGACCACATGATGTCCAAAGACATTATACGCAAAGGCTGTGTGAAAAACATGATTTTCCAAAGAACAACTAGCATGAAAGATGCATGTGAGAGAAAGGAGGACAACCAACCTGAAAAGACCACGGAGAAAGACAGGTCATTGCGAAGACATGTGCCAAACTTACAGCCAAGTCAGGTGAATTAAGGACTGCATTGCATGATGTCTGTCCAGGTAGTTAACAACGACATTGGTGATAGAGATTGCAGTGGAGTAAGTGATACATTCAAGTGAAGGGAAGCAAAGGCTAAGACTAGAAAGCTGCCTTGGTCATCTGCCTGAGTGG
This sequence comes from Rattus rattus, assembly GCF_011064425.1. NCBI lineage: Eukaryota > Metazoa > Chordata > Mammalia > Rodentia > Muridae > Rattus > Rattus rattus. Next base: position 28,076,016 of record NC_046168.1, on the reverse strand, counting down.
TTTGAAAGAACCAGGCAGGAGAGAGTTGGGCATGACTACAGAAAGAATCACGTGGGTTTCTCCATGTGTTTTATAATTGTCCTCTAACAATATGCTCAGGACAAGATTGTATGCTTGAAAGGAAGGAAATGCTGGGAGAGGAAAATTGAAAAGACATCACCATAGTATCAATGTTCTGACTAAGAAGAGATGGGAAGATGCTCTTTAGGACACAGTAAGGGCAGGATGTGGACCAGGATATATCATGAGCCTCAGATGAGGAAGCCATCAAATGGGATGAGATCACCATAGGGTGGGTGATGTCAGTGAACATGAAACTCAGCAGGCGTTGCATATTTATGTTCTAGAGGCTGCCCGGAGCTCTGTCACTGTATTATTGCTGCTGACTCAGAACTCTGAGTGAGCTCTCTTGCTCCTTGTTCTTTCCCTTTGCCTCTCTTCCCTTTTGTCCCTTCTCTACCTGATTCCCCTCCCTGTTTCCCTCCACGTGCTCATGGCCGACCTCTACTCCTCTCCTCTTCTACTCGTCTCTCATTAAACCTTTCCACATGGAAAAAAAAGAACTCTGAGTGAGAAGACAGACACACCAGCTTAAGTGAAACTTGCATGAGGCCTCATCCTTAGAATGCGGCTAACAAAGCTGTTGTTTGTGATCTTATTTATCTGCAACCTTTTCTGCAGGGGAATGTTGAAAACCGCAGTGGTCTAGACATTAAGCTGTGCTTCAGAGCAGCAGCACTTGAAGGAACGTTGAGGGCATCCTGGGCTGTAAGGATGGACATCATTGGCCAATGCCACAGAGCGGGCTCATCAGCACTCTGGGCTGTACACACATATTCGAGTGCCAAGCACTTGCAATGCAAGTGAATCCCAGCACTGGTTCAGGTTTCTGAATTTGATGTATAAAATGACTCTAGGCAGACAGATTTTTATGGCTGAGTGCTCTGTGCTCCTGTAGTAATGAGGGCACACTGGTTGTCATGGTTAGTCTTAAGATCCTAAGAAATGCAGACAGAACAACAGCTTTTAACCATCTTTACTGCCAAATGCTATCTCGTGTGTCTCCCTGGGAGGCCAACTTCTTTGAAAACAGAATACATAGTCAGCCTATACAACTCCAGCTTACATCCTTCTTCTCATGCTTCAGGACTATTGCCATAATGGGCTCCACAATGTCCTCAGACTTTCTACTTTGTGAATCTTTCCACTACTGTTTCAAGGTCCCACAGTCATAGCACTCAAACTCAGACATTTACTACTCTTCTACTGAGCAGCCAAACACAAGGGAACAGAATTAGAAAACTGCAAATACAGCTTTTCACAAGAAAAATCAGGGGTATGGATATCAAAAAGAGCCTTGTAAAAATTCCTATGAAAGACTGGGACCCAAGTATCAATGTCAGTCTTTCCCAAACTTCGACAGGAGGGCACAGCACCAGTAGAGACAGCTTCAACACCACTGTAGACATCCCTGTACTGGCATGGACTTGGAAGTGATTGAAAGTGATAATTTTTAAGGTTATTCCTTGAATATGCTTCTTTTTTCCAGAATGAATATTTTGATGTAATTATTCATTTTACTTTGTCTTCTTTCAAAAAACAGATCTATTTTACAAGATTTATAGTTTATATTAATATAATAGACATAAATGTGAAAGATAAGCTCAGGACAATATGCCACTGTGCACAGGTGTGTGTGTGAGAGAGAGAGAGAGTGTATGTGTGTGCGTGCACGTGCACTCACGCACACACACGAGAGAGAGAGAGAGAGAGAGAGAGAGAGAGAGAGAGAGAGAGAGAGAGAGAGAGGGGTAGTGTTAATAAACAGGAAATACTTGCTTCAGTGTCTCATTCAACTTCAAACTTTTCTCTGTAAGGAATCACGGTGCAAATTTACATCTCTGTTAGTGGAATAAGTGTTGAAATCTTCTGCTGAGAAGAATGAATGGGCAAATAAAGATTTTCTTTTCCCTAACAAGAGAAAATACGCCAGGATTGGAGCCAGAAAGAGAAGGTTCCAAGGAGAGATGGAGACTTGTGCCAGGAGACAAACACATTAAAAAGATTTAAAGATATGACTAATTAAAAATTTAAAGGCTTCCTTTGTCAAAAGCATCATAAACATCCAACCCAAATGTTTAAAGACAAAGGGCAGGTTATAATAATCTAGCTACATTTGCTTTGTTGGTGGGAATTTGCTGAGCCATGTTGGCCTTTGGCAGGAGGAGACAAAATTAGTTCAAAGTTATCTCCTCCATAACTTTAAGGTCATTCCAAGGTCATCCATCTATCACTAAAATAGCCATTGCAGAAGCTCTGTATACACACTGTTACTTTAAATTTTTATCTGTTATTTATGTGTTATGTTTTTTGAGCTACTATCTCTCTCTCCCTCTCTCTCTCTTCCTCTCTCTCTCTCTCTCTCTCTCTCTCTCTCTCTCTCTCTGTGTGTGTGTGTGTGTGTGTGTGTATGTGATCTATTTATAGTGTATCGTCACATGAGTGTGGGTGCACATGACATTTTGGAGCTCAGAGATGAGAGAAATATCTCAGGTATCCTGCTTTATCACTCTACATGTTATTCCTTTGAGACTTGGTCTTTCACTGAATCAACAGGCAGGCTGGCAGCCATCAAACACCAGGAATCCTCCTCTATTTGACCCCTGTCCATAGGCTAGATTATAGGTAGGCACAACTACGCTGTGATTTTGTTGAGGGCTCTGGATTTGACATTATATACTCATGAATGTACAGTAAATACTCTCATCTGTTGAGCCATTTCTCCAGTCCTAGGTGGTTTTTTATTATCATATTTTTACATATATATATGTATATATGTATGTGCATATATATATATGCACCTCTAAGTTCCTGCAGAGTTTAGAAGAGGGTGTTAGATCCTCTGGAGCTGGAGTTACAGATGACTCTGACCCAACCCAACAAGTTATTAGAACCAAACTCCAGTCCTCTGCAAGAGCAGCTAGCCCTCTTAACTATTGAGCCAGCTTTCAACCACAATTAATGCTTTTCTTGATTTTCAGTGCTTATGGAGTAAAGGACAGTTCACACTTGTCATTTTTAGTGTGGAAATATTTGGGGTGGTTCAGAGAACTTTCATTATCACTGTAAGAATGCATTTTCCTTTACAAACTCTTATGTTTTCAGAAGTAAGATTACAGTTTCTGAGAATAATTGTAATTTTGTTTTCCTTTGTCCATTGGTGAAACAGCTTCTTAATATGCATGCCCTAAAGTCTACATGAGAATTTCATAACTCTATCAGGTAACACAGGAACATCTGGTGCCCTTGTTAAGTATATGGACAAAAAACGTTTCTATTGTTTTCTATTTTAAAGAGTGTTTACATGCAAGACCTGTTTTTCACTATATAGAATTATTTTAAAGTGCTTAGTCTCTATTACTTTTGATATGCATCCTTTTAAAGGTGCTTTTATCATCCTTAAAAAATTAAGAGTATATCTAACATTCTGATTTACTGTATTTTCAGCATATATCCTTTGGAGAGTTTTAGAGGGTTTATGCAAGTAAACATTTATATCATGAGATGTTTTGATATAAACTATTATATATAAATCTTGATATAAGCTACGTGTTTGTCTTGCTAAAAGTACTATGTGTTTGACATGCAGAGTGTATCAGTTTTTACTTTGTCCATATAAAAATTATTTCAGATTCTAAAGTACAGACACTACATACAGGACAGCAGGTTGTGGCCCACCGGGTCTGGGAGAAGGTGAGATTTGCACTTTTAGACTAATTCCTTCACCCACATCTGATGCACATCAGACTTTGAGAAACATGATTCAAATGAACCACTTCATACTGTTAATATCTTTTGTCGTAGCAAACAAATGAGTAGATCAATTTTAATGTTTTACTTGTTTGCTTTTAGTTTGGAAGTCTTGGTTAGTTTTCATTCTCTTATTTTCCTGGCTTCATTAAATGCCTTGGCGTCTTTTAAGATACCATGTTTTTATGTCAACTTTAATCATAACTTTAGTGTTTTTTCAAAGACTTAGTAAGTTAAAGAATCCGGCACCAAGGTTTTTGTTGGTTTAAGAGGTTCCTAGAGGGCTTAGCTTTCAGAGTCACAGTAGTTATAGATCTAACCTGTCAAACTGGGCTGAGTGAGGGAAGACTTTAGGCAGTGCTTATCACATACAAGGGGCTACAGTGGAATGCAGGACTGGGACTAATCACAGAGGGCCTGAGTTGTGCATAGGTAAAGCCCGTTTTAAGCTATTATGTGAGCATGGTCTTATTTTATGTCCACAGTCGCATACAACTAGTCGGAAACAGCTAGCATCTCTGTCCTCACATGATGCAAAGCTGAGCCAAGAAGCATGGTTGTAATCAGGAGCTTGTGTCCAGGTAAGAGGCAGCAAGAACAGAGGCCTGGAGAACCGGAGAAAATGACAGGGTCTACTGAGAAGCCTGGGAGCCTTGGCCAGGATAAGGGACATTCTCTCTGGATGGAATTACCTGGGTCTGAGTCAGATTTTAGTGTATGAGAATTCCATGAAGAACATGGAAATGAAGAAATAGCCAATTGAGAGATTAAGCGAATTCAAGGCATGCAGGAAAGAATTGTATGTTCTTTAAACAAAACCACATATATTTTTGGGTTTTGTTAGTTTGGAACATAACTAGGGAAGTTCAAACTGAATAGTGCAAAAATTAAACTATAGAAAATTACAAATCCCTATAAATTTAAAGTTAGGAGCTGGCCACATGGCACAGTAGGTAAAGGTACTTGGTTTGCAAATCTAATGATTGGAATTTGATCTTCAAGACCTATATTTCAGAAAGAAAGAATTGACCTCCACATTTTCATTTTGATGGATATGTGTCCACACAAGCACACACAGTATAAAAATTAATTTAAAATAATTGAAGTCACACTATGAATTCTTTCCACTATATTTATTTTATCGATTACTGAAAGGGTTTCTGTGTTCCATCGCATAGACCATTACCAACTACTAAGCAGGCACTAAGACTTAGATTCACCTTTGAACAACACACTCGCTCATTGCTCTTCACAGTTTAGTCAGCAACATGGAAGGACAGCCATTCCAGTGTGACCATGCCTCCGAAGATGTGACAAAAGCTGGTAAAGTCAGCAAAGGGATAGAATGTGTACAGAGAGATTATTAGAAGATGGAGGACCAAGTGTGCTTGAGAGTGAACCTCTGTGAAACATGAGATGAGACAAGCAAAACTCCTACAGATGCTAAGAGAAGGGCATTCTTGACAGAAGGGTTTGGCCCAACCCTCCATCTCCTTCAGCTATCTTTTCTCTGGAATTGAGCTCTCCTTCCAATGTCCTGAGGATGCGGGGAGGGGTCATCATTTTTACTTTGGCAACACTTGATATTGTAGTGATGTTGCTGACATGTATTTAATAATTCTTGCTTGTGGCTTGCCTTTTACAATGCTGAAATCATAAAAATCGGCTAGCCAACATGATACATTTACAATGGACAGTTCTTTGTGTACCTTGCATGGAATCACCCAGCAACCGTGCGATTCAATGTACATCATCTAGATGTGAGGAGAGGAGCACCCTGAGCAGTTTCCGTCCCGGATCCTAGGAAGCTTGTGATTCACATACAGCTTAAAACTCTACGAAGGTTAAGTGATTTATCTCATTTATTCAAAACTATTAAGACTATACTTTTCCTTTATCAGCATTTGCTTGCATTTTTGAGATTTTTAACATAATGACAAATTTTCCTTCACTTTTCTTCAGTATATCTCTTCCTGATCATCTTCAAATTCATGACCTCTTTTCTCACTAGTTATTTCATGCATATACATGTATTTATATACATATACATACATGTGTTTGTATGCATGCATATGTATATAAATACATGTACACGAATGAAATAACAATTAGTTATTAGTTATTAACAATATTCCTAAGTATATGGTTAGCTTAACCATTATGGTATTTCCAAGAGGAGGAGATAGTCCACAGAAAAAAAAGAAGCAGATTATATTTGCAAACATAAATGTGTATACATTTATATAATCTATTCAATTTATATAATGTTCCTTGTATGTATGTTTTCAAGACTGACTTCCGGTAGTTTTGAGGACAAGGACAGTGTCTCTGTGGTGCAAACTGGCATAAACTTATAATCCTATGTTAGTCTCTCCTCATTGTTAAGATTAAAAGTGTGTGAAAACATATCCAGGAGTCTAACTTTGTGAAAAGGCTCACATCAGGTATGTGGGAGAAAGCAGTCAGAGGTGCCAGCTGGCACACAGGTTCTCAGAAAATATTATTTTCTACATCCTCAATTTTAACATCTTTCTTCTCTGGAAAGCAACAAGTTCAGAATGAACCCCACAATACATACTAGGAAGAACTTTTGAGAAACCATAGTTTCTCAAGAGAAAGGTTATTAATTATAATCTCGATGCTTATAAAGTCATTACACAACCTATGTGGGTGCGGATACAGAGCAATTAGAAACTTGCATATTTTTGCTTGGTATCGAATGTAAAATGCTGCAGCCACTGTGCAAAACAGGGTGGGTGGGGATTTCTACAGTGATTACAGTGGAATTATTTTATGACCAGGAATCTCACCTCTTGGGACATAGACACCAATGCAATGAAAGCAGATTGTCAGAAGAAATGTTGCCCTTTAATGTTTATGGTTACATTATCCATTATAGTATTTCTATGGGGAGGAGACAACCAACGTGATTCCTTGGAGGATTAATAAGCAAGATGCAGCCTAAATACACAATGATATTATTATTCAGCTTTAAAAGAAACAGAACTTCTGACACATGGCATAAATGAGGGGAGACCTGGAGACGATGAAGGTAAATGAATTAAACCAGTTTTTTTATTGGATATTTTATATTTTTTATTTACATTTTAAATGTTATTCCCTTTCCTGGTTTTCCATCCATAAGCCCTGTATCCTATCCCCCTCCCCTTCTTCTATAAGTGTGTTCCCCCTTTCCAACCACCCACCCTTCCCACTTCCCCACCCTGGCATTCCCCTACTCCGGGGAGGGGGGTGCGTTGTCCAGCCTTGGCAGGACTAAAGGTTCCTCCTACCATTGGTGCCCCAACAAGGCCATCCTCTGCTATATATGCAGCTAGAGCCATGGGTCTGTCCATGTGTAGTCTTTGGGTAGTGGTTTAGTCCCTGAGATATGACAGCTACTGCGTTACTACTCTTTAGTGAGGTACCTCTGCTAATCAAATTCACAGAGGCAGCATCATAGCTAGTGCCATGGACTATGGTATGGGTGTGGTGGGAGCAGTGCGTGAGCCAGCTCTGTAAACTTGCTTTAGAGCAGAGAGAATAAGGTGGCTATTACTTGACATTAATTTAAAAAAGGGTTACCCTGGTGAATTTTATCTTGTCCACTTCAGCACACATTTTTAAAGGAACGGGGTGGGATTTTTTTTAATTTGGTTATCCTTCAAGTACAAAGCATATATATTATCACTTTCCATGCAATTCCTAAGTGACGTACAGTGTCCCAAGATGCAGAAAGTCACAGGACATCATCACAGATAAAATGGATATATTCTTACATTCCAGCTGCTAATCTTGAGTCTAAGTATTCAAAATGTGAACTCTTTGGAATGCTTTCATTAGACTTTCACTTAGGCTTTCTGATAAAGGGCCTATTTTTGACTTAAAATGAAGAACAATTAATTCTACTATAGGCTTTGGTAATGATGGTAATATGAGGACCTGATTATACTTTATAATGATAACAGTAGTGTAATTTTAAAAAACGTTTTATTGTATCTATGAAGGGATCATTGTGTGACTTGCATTCAAACCTCCCTCCCCCATTCTCCAAAGAATTATCTCTGGTTGGGCTATTATTGTTAGGTCAAGTTATGTGTTTGAAGTTGATTAATCCATTTCTTAGGGTGTCTGTCATAACTCATAGTGTTTACAATTAATCCCTTCTGTAATCTGGCCCTGAGTTATTTTTATGTGAAATCTGAGAATGTATGAATTATTAATTTTCTATATAGAGATACATAATGGTGTGTGATAGGATTGCCATTATCTGTGGATTAATTCAAATTTGATAGAATTATCTCCCTCCAGAGATAGATTATGAAAGACTTTTAAAGGAACAGATTTCCATACTAACTTTGAACTTAATCAGCTATTTCATAATTATTCCAGCACTGCTACAAGGAATCCCCTGGCTTTTTATTATTCATAGCAGCAAGAAGAAATGTGTGCAACCTTTCTTCATTTTAGGGGGGGCAAAGGTCTCAGAAATTGCCCTTCACATGCTAATATTTCAGAGGTCTATTATTCTGATGCGGTGGTAAAAAGGAACATTCAAAGTTCTTCAGGATTTTTCTCTTTTTCTCCAAAGCTTCACTCTCATAACTCCGCCTTTTTCAGTGCCGCACCGTCAGTGGCAGGGCTTCGCCAGAGGAAAATTGACTTTTTGCCGTTTGGAAATGTAACACAGTGAGTTTGCAAAGTAAACAGATGCTTTCTTTAATCCCTTTAACCAAAGCTAACAAATCAGACACAGAAGACTGAAAGCAACACTAGGTGAAAGCTACACAGAGCCATTTTCCCTGTTTATGTTGTTTTTATTTTGTTCCTTAGCAGTTTGAAGAATAGAGATGGTTCCATTAATAATCGCATCCTTACATGCAGGATAATACTCTCGTCTCAACTATCAAAGTTTCAGCGCAACAAGCTGCACTGCAGCATGAAACAGGAAATCACATTTCCAAGCACAACGTCAAGCCTTTGTAACTGGTGTGTGAGGTGCTCTGAGCGCATGCTCTGAAAGACCCACACTGCAGTTTCATTGCCGAAGTGGAAGTGGTCAGAACTTGGTCCTTCAGGAAAGAACTGACTTATGAGTGATTTCCTGCTACGGGATTGGTACCACATGAGGGAGGTCCACATTCACTTCTCTACCTCCTCCATGTGGGGAACCACGATGAGAAAGAATCATCCAGGAAAGAGCTTCCCATCAGGCAAACCGTTATGGGTTAACACCCTAAGGCGCTTTGCTATAATGCCTTGGACTATACAAACAGCCTAGGATGAAGTGACTTCTCTATTCACGAAGACTTGGGAAAGTAAATTATTCCCTCTTAATACCAGGAGCTTGGAGAAGTAAAGGATTGTTTTCCCTGTTACATATTTTACAAGTACTTTATAGGGGCCAACAACATGACTGAGTGCATACATAAAAGTGTTTGGCATGAAAGCAGAGTAATTTGAATTTGACCCCAGAACCCAAATAAAGAAGATGAAAACAGGAACTGATGTTACAGAGTTGTCTGCTGATTTCCACGTATGAGCTTCACTGTAGCACCCACCCACACACACACACCCACCCACACACACACACTGTAGCACCCATACACACACACACACACACACACACACACACACACACACACACACACTGTAGCACCCATACACGCACACACTGTAGCACACAGACACAGACACAGACACAGACACAGACACACACACACACACACACACACACGTGATACTAGAATGTACTGTGCTGCTGCTGCTGCTGTGTGGTGAGTGTGTAACTTGTGTCCAGTGACCAGGTTTCTGTGGACATGTGAGGGAGTTCTCATAACAGCTAAGGAGAAGCACTTCTCTAGGTTCGGCTTTAACATCCATCTCTAGGAATTACTGTCTTCACACAGAGTTGACATCTGTTTGCCATTTTGGCAAAAGACACCCTCCATCTTTGCACAATGTTTATAATTTATATGTTCTGTGGGACAAACCTATTATTTGTATTGCTGTAAAGCAGTATCAAATGATACCTGCTATTTCAGTAACATCACTTGTCAACATATGGAAATGAGTAAAATAGATACTGGTTCTCTTCCCCAAATACAGTTTCATTGTCAATAATTTAGGCTCACACGCAGAAAATACTCTGTGAGCCAAATGCTAATGCTGCCTTGGATAGAGTGGAATAGAGCCTAGTGATTAAACCTACAGTGTGTTTCCAAATGGCTGCTAGGGAGAGCAGGATGCCTGACATCCTCCTCTGGCCTCTGTGTGCACTCAGGCCTGCTTACCTGCTCATACATGCATGTGCACACACAGGTACACACAGACATACACACATGGGCAGAGAGAGAGAGAGAGAGAGAGAGAGAGAGAGAGAGAGAGAGAGAGAGAGAGAGAGAGAGAACCTAGCCATGAGCTCTTGTACTTTCTGCTGTCAGGGCTTTGTATGTGTCCTGCAAACTTCCTGTGTTGGAAACATAATCCAATCCCCAACAAAGCAATAAGAAGTAGTGCCTTGAAGAGATGATTAGGTCATGGGTCAAGGACCTTAGGGATGGATTAATCATAGACATAAGTTAGTGATTAAAGGATGTGTTTCACTCTCCTGACTTATGCTGAGATGCTCTCTTGCCCTTCTGCCTTCTACCATAGGATATCAGAGTATGAGTGAATTCCCTCAGCAAGTGGACCTCTTGACCTTGACTTCCACGCTTCCATAGTAAATGACTTGGTCCTCTTTTTAAAATATTCACTTTTAAGTATTCTGTTAAAGTAGCAGGGATGGAGGGGTTGGGGATTTAGCTCAGTGGTAGAGCACTTGCCTAGGAAGCGCAAGGCCCTGGGTTCGGTCCCCAGCTCCGGAAAAAAAAAAAAAAAGAAACTCATTTAAAAAAAAAAGTAGCAGGGATGGACTTAGAAAATATTTGACAATAAGAAGGTTCAATTCTGTTCTTTCTCTTTGGTCTCTCCATTGAAAAATAGATGAGAGCCGAGAGTAATAAGCAATGACACCCAATTCTGGCCTGGGGTGGGGACACTCAGCCACTCTTGTTGTTTGCAATATAATTTACAGCTACTGTTTGTGTTGTCTTTCCTTAAAGTGAACTCAGTAGAGAGTAGGAACTTCCCAAATGCCTTGGATGGTTCAAGCAGTTTTAAAGACCACTTGTGTAGTCAGTTATCACTTTATATGTTCAACTGCATCTATACAGAGACGAAAAGTACCTCATGTGGAAACTTCCCACTTTCCCTCTCTGGATGACTTTACTTTTATTATTCCACGTGTCCTTATCCATGCAGTCCTTTAGTAAATAGTGAGTGATCTCTATAGGGATGTACCAGTCAAATAAAGACAAATAAATAAGGCAGATAGATTGTTTCTCTTACTCTTTGGCAGCTGTAGAGATTCCCACAGAGAAGCAGGCAGCTAGGGTACTGAACATTGGTAGCTGTGGGGTAGTGGACTGTGCCAGGAAACTTGAAAAGGCTGGGCAGGTTCAGAGACACTGGCACCCTGACACCCATCTGAGAATGGTAGGCATCTCCTGTTCCCAGATTCTTGGCCCAGAACATGTGATCACATTCCTCACATTCGGATATGACCAATGGTCATGTAGCCCAGAACAGAATTCTCCATGCTAGTGAGGTATCTAGAGGCCCTGGGGGTTTAGCCAATAATTGTCTCTTCTTGGATATTCCTATTTGCAAAAGGTATTTAATCTCTGGCCTACCATGAGTAGGGAGTATGCACCCATATTCCATGAAGAACAATCAATAATGAGTTTAGAACCAAGGATCGTCTCTCTCATCAAGAACTTCCATGGCAAGCATGGAGAAAGCCTTTGTTTACAGAGCCTCTACCTGAGTCTTCCACAGAAGGTCCCTCTGTGCTCCTAGACAATCACTGCTAAGCTCAGGACAATCACCTATGAGCTAAGCTGGAGTTCCCCTCCCCCTGACCCCAGGCTCATCCTCAGCCCATGGGCCCTCTCTGTTCCCACCCACCCTTCCACCCCACTCCACCCCCACATGGCTTCCAGCAATGCCTGGTTATCCAGGAGTTTGGGAACCCCCATCTCCAGGGTCCTTCTTGCAGGCCCTTGGACCCCCTTCATTGCCACTCTACTCAGTTTCCAGCTGGACTGGATGCCTGGGAGTTAGGGAACTGCAGCTTTGGGCCTCCAGCCTGTATTGCATTCTCCCACCCCCTGAACAGTGCATTGGTGCCTCCCACAAGCACAGCACCCAACAGCAAATAGGGTAAATGCAGTCTAGGGATTCCCGTTTTGTCTGCCCAAGCATCATTCCCATACTCCACAGTTAACTGAGGAAACTGCTTGGAATGCTGGGGGGAGAAGCATGAAGACAGGGAGAGAGGCAAAGAGTGAGAGGCAGAACGGGAAGAGACAGAGACTGACAAAGATAAAGATAGAGAGAATGAGACAGAGAGAGACACGCACAGAGAAACACGAGGAGAGGCAGAAAGACTGAGAGACAGAAAGAAAGAGGAGGAAGAGGAGGAGAAGAGGAGGAAGAGGAGGAAGAGGAGGAATTTTCAGGTCTTAGGGGACAAGAAGAGCATTTAGGTTTCCTAGTATAGAAGAATTTATCTAAAATTATTGTTCTTTCGTCACCTGTCAAAATATTACTTTAGATGAAACTGATGTATTCATAGCTTCTCCTAATCTAATCAGGGCGAACTTAACTACTTTTAAAGCTAGGAAGAACATTCCTGCCTTCAATTTCCCGGCTCCTCTGGCTTTAGGGGGAAAGCTGGTGATTGCTCTTATTTGCACACCTCTGCCTTGTTTAGAAACAGCGTTTGCATATTTTATGCAGCAGGGCTGAATGCATCCCCATACTTACCACCATAATTTACTGCAAGTGAAGCTAGCCGGTCCCCGGGAACACAAGGAAATGCACCCGGGAAGTTTTCCATCTCATTTCTATACTTCAGAAATAAATTCTTCTCTCAGCTGAAGCGTGGAGAGCTGTAAAATTTAGGCCAAGAGTTAATAATTATTTTTAAATCCTATAAATTCCAAGTTACTTCACACTATGTCCATAGAATTTATTTTTAAAAAAGTCTTTTATTTTTGTCTTGTAAAATGGCCCATTAATTATATAGAGTCTTTATAGGTCTGAATGTAAGAAGCTGTGTGCTTTATGTTAATTTGCTTGCAAATGTAAATGTTGAGAAACCTGAACTGATTTTTCCTTTGTTTAATATGCTTAGAAACAAGAAGTCATCTTATCTTACCATCGAGAATGTATTGGATATTAAAATCCAATTTCTAAGAGGAAATAAACAAAAACATCTTATAAGTGTTGAAAATAAATTCTTCCAGATCATCCAACTTTGCCCTTAAATTTACTACTAATGTGGAATTCCCTAGGGCACAAAACAAACAAACAAACAAAGACAAAAACCAACAAACCGAAATCAAGAACAGAACAAAACCCTTCACCCACGCTGTTGGGTAATGATGACAGGACTTGCCCAAGACAGTGCACTTCACTGGCTGTATTTTCTTTAAGCCTGAGAAATGTTCTCCGACCCCTTTTAAAAGAAGATAAACCCCATACCTGTGTCCACTCCTTGCAATGTGAAACCGCTAAGCCTAAAGCAGTTTGCCGTAATCACTGAACAGACAAGTGCGGCAAGCTGCTTGGTTCCCAAGAGCTGAAACTTGTTAATTATGCTTGAAGTCCACGTTTAAAGTCATTAAAAGAACACCACTGTCCTGAGGCCTCCAGGAGTACCTTCCATCTTGATAGAAGAAGAAGCTGTCACAAAATGGAAAGCAGCCAGTCTGCAGAGGAATCAAGTTTAAAGAATTTGTGGGGCGTCTTTTAGGCATAGGCTCTGTCCAAGTTATGGTTCTGGCAGAGTCTGTGTTAAGACCACACAGCATTTCCGTCGATGGGGAACCAAACCTGCGTCACCACGAGTTCAGTTTTTATATTCGCCCACCTCATCTCGACACTGAAATGCTTCATCCAGTCTTCTGAGTAGATTAAATGAGTCCTATAGCTCACCTGGAAATTCAGAAATGGTGAATGCGCCATGCCTCTCAGTTTTGGCTTAATGAAATACATCTAAAATAGCCTTCATCCTCAGTTATTCACACAGTATTTATTAAGTTTCAAATGTTGAATAGAATAGCGTCCCTTGAACTAGTCCTACAGACAGCCAAATTTATAGTAGAGTATTCACATTTTGTTGACGTTAATTAATATCTGTGTTATTTTTCTATCCAGGGAGGAATCATTTACAACCAAGGCAGGAAAGTGCCGAGATTCATGCCTTTCAGCCACATGGAGTTTCAGTGCCTGCAGAAACGGAAGTCTCATGAAATGCAGTTGGGGACTTAGAAGTGGCTTCCTGAGTCATAGACAGTTCTTAGCACAAAATAGGCTGGCTTTCCTCCCACGAGTGGATGTTTAGCATGAAGTAGACCTGTTTCTGTCCCCAGAGATTTAGAAGACAGAGAGAAAAGTAAATTTAAGAAGTACAAGAGTTCAAGTGGTCACTTGACCACTGTGTGTGGGCTGTGACTTGGCAGCCCAGGGTGGTCTGTGTTCTTAATGAAGCCAATGCCGCCGGGGCTCCTGTAGGTCTAGTCAGTAGCTGTCGCTCCACTCTATACAGCAGAAGTCTGGATAACAGACAAAGTAGGTGTATAATGAACAAGAGCAGAAATTTGGGGAGATTCTAACTAATCTTACGTTCATGTCTGTGCACGTGTGTGTGTGCACGTATTTGTATGTCAATATGTGACATTTATTAGTTTTAACTAATTTGATAACCATCATAAAATACACTGGAAATATGAAAGAATAAAACATTTCTGAATTATCAATAATTCAGATGCTCTTGACAAACCCAAATTAATCCATTAAAAACCACTTGTAGGGGGAATTCACGTGGAGGTCAGAGTGGAAGCAGGTGTGAGTGGAAGCAACAGAAGGTGTCATGGCTGCCCAAGTGTTTGAGTCCATAGGAGAGTTCGGCCTGGCGTTAGCAGTTGCAGGAGGCGTGGTGAACTCTGCTTTGTATAACGTGGAGGCTGGACACAGAGCTGCCATCTTTGACCGATTCTGTGGCGTGCAGGACATTGTGGTAGAGGAAGGGACTCACTTTCTTATCCCTTGGGTACAGAAGCCAATCATCTTTGTAATTATTTGCCGCTCTCGACCGGCTCTCGACCATGGAATGTGCCAGTCATCACTGGCAGCAAAGACTTACAGAATGTCAACATCACACTACGCATCTTCTTCCGGCCGGTGGCCAGTCAGCTTCCTCGTATCTACACCAGCATTGGCGAGGACTATGAGCGGGTGCCGCCGTCTATCACCACAGAGATCCTCAAGTCGGTGGTGGCTCGATTCGATGCTGGAGAATTGATTACCCAGCGAGAGCTGGTCTTGAGGCAGGAGAGCGATGACCTCACAGAGCGAGCAGCAACATTTGGGCTCATCCTGGATGATGCGTTCCTGACACATCTGACCTTCGGGAAGGAGTTCACAGAGGCGGTGGAAGCCAAACAGGTGGCTCAGCGGGAAGCAGAGAGAGCCAGATTTGTAGTGGAAAAGGCTGAGCATCAGAAGGCGGCCATCATCTCTGCTGAGGGGGACTCCAAGGCGGCCGAGCTGATCGCCAACTCACGGGCCACCGCCGGTGATGGCCTGATCGAGCTGCGAAAGCTGGAAGCTGCTGGGGACATTGCTTACCAGCTCTCCCGCTCTCAGAACATCACCTACCTACCTGCCAGCAGGGCAGTCGTGCTCCTCCAGCTCCCCCAGTGAGGCCAACCAGGCCACGGCCTCCATCGCTCTGAGTGACGCCTTCCTTCTGTCCCACCCCGGAAATCACCGTGAAATTTAATGATTGGCTTAACGTGAAGGAAATAAAGGTAAAATCACTTCAGATCTCTAATTATCAAATGAAGCTTTTATTGTTACACTTTTTTACCCATTTTCATATCCAATATTGCCAAGTGCCTATGCAGACTGGCCTTCCACCCTGGGTGCTTGAAGAAAGGCAGGGCAGTGTGGTGGGCAGGGAGCCAGCTGGCAGCCTGAGTAGACCTAGACACTCCATTCTGTCCTATATTGAAGATTTACAGTCAGTGGCGCACACACATGAACCACAAGGCAAGCCCTCCATTTTTCCAGCCATATGAACCCGGACAGACGCAGCTGAGGAGAGCCGGAGGAAATGGTCTGTCTTAACTGCAAGGCCATTCCCTCTTAACGGTGACCAGCGGAAGCAGGTGTGCGTGCGTGCGTGTGTGTGCGTGTGTGTGTGTGTGTGTGTGTGTGTGTGTGTGCGCGCGTGTGACTAGGGCATGGAGTGAATCTGCCCATCAGGTGGGTGGGCCTAATTTTGCTGTCCCCACCAGAGACCAAACCTTGGATAGACTTGGATAGGAAAAGAGGCCTGGACTGAGATGTGAGTCCTGTGGTAGATTCCTGTCCACGCCCCCACATCGGTCCTCTCAAATACCCAATGGGAGTCCAGCTTGAAGGACTGCATCCTGCCGGGGCTGAGCACACCTGCCAAGGACATGTGCGCCTGCCCTCCCGCTCTGTCTCTCCGAGACTGCCCTTCCCTCGCAAGGGCTGTGGGCCAGTGCTCGGAAGGAAGCAATCAAGGAAAGGAAACACAATGTAAGCTGCTGTCAATAAATGACACCCAGACCCTCAAAAAAACATCAAAAAACAAAAAACCAAAACCACTTGTATACAGAGCACATAGCCACAAAATAACTAAAATTAGGAATACAGAGATTTCTCAGGATATTAATTAATACAATGTGTGCCTTCTTGTAATGTTTGTTGACTTTTTAAACTATATTTTATCATTCTTTTTATTTAAATTAATATCACATGTCATTATAGCTTTTTTTATTTTCTGCATTTATATTTTATTATAACAAGTTTCTGTAATTGAAATACTCTCTTATTCTTACGTTTTGAATTATTGTTTCCAAAAATGGAATTATTTTTTATATTCATAAGTATTATGGAGTTTTCATTTTGTTTTATTTTTAAATTTTTTTTATCTTTATTAACTTGAGTTCTTATTTACATTTCGATTGTTATTCCCCTTCCGGGTTTCCAGGCCAACATCCCCCTAACCCCTCTCCCTCCCCTTCTATATAGGTGTTCCCCTCCCCATCCTACCCCCATTACCACCCTCCCCACAACAATCACGTTCACCAAGGGCTTCCCTTTCCACTGGTGCTCTCACTAGGCTATCCATTGCTACCTATGAGGTTGGAGCCCAGGGTCAGTCCATGTATAGTCTTTGGGTAGTGGCTTAGTCCCTGGAAGCTCTGGTTGGCATTGTTGTTCATATGGGGTCTCAAGCCCCTACAAGCTCTTCCAGTCTTTTCTCTGATTCCTTCAACGGGGGTCCTGTTCTCAGTTCAGTGGTTTGCTGCTGGTATGCTCCTATGCGCCTATGTATTTGCTGTATTATGGGTGTGTCTCTCAGGAGAGATCTACATCCGGTTCCTGTCGGCCTGCACTTCTTTGCTTCATCCATCTTATCTAATTGGGTGACAGAATATGTATGGGCCACATGTGGGGCAGGTTCTGAATGGCTGTTCCTTCTGCCTCTGTTCTAAACTTTGCTTCCCTATTCCCTGCCAAGGGTAATCTTGTTCCCCTTTTAAAGAAGGAGTGAAGCATTCGCATTTTGGTCATCCTTCTTGAGTTTCATGTGTTCTGTGCATCTAGGGTAATTCAAGCATTTGGGCTAATAGCCACTTATCAATGAGTGCATAACAAGTGTGTTTTTCTGTGATTGGATTACCTCACGCAGGATGACATTTTCTAGTTCCATCCATTTGCCTATGAATTTCATAAAGTCATTGTTTTTGATGCTGAGTAATATTCCATTGTGTAGATGTACCACATTTTTTGAATCTATTCCTCTGTTGAAGGGAATCTTGGTTCTTTCCAGTTTCTGACTATTATAAATAAGGCTGCTATGAACATAGTGGAGCATGTGTCTTTGTTGTATGTTGGGGCATCTTTTGGGTATATGCCCAAGAGAGGTATAGCTGGATCCTCAGGCAGTTCAATGTCCAATTTTCTGAGGAATCTCCAGACTGATTTCCAGAATGGTTGTACCAGTTTGCAGTCCCACCAACAATGGAAGGGTGTTCCTCTTTCTCCACATCTTCGCCAGCATTTCCTGTCACCTGAGTTTTTGATCTTAGCCATTCTGACTGGTGTGAGGTGGAATCTCAGGGTTGTTTTGATTTGCATTTCCCTGATGACTAAGGATGTTGAACATTTCTTTAGGTGCTTTTTGGCCATTCGATAATCCTCAGCTGAGAATGTTTTGTTTAGCTTAATTTCTTTATTTATTTCTGCCTTCACTAATTTATCATTGAATGGAGTGTTGTTTAACTTCCATGTATATGTGGGCTTTCTGTTCTTTTTCTTGTTACTGAAGTCTAGCCTTAGTCTCTGGTGATCTGATGTGATGCATGGGATCATTTCAATCTTCTTGTACCTGTTGAGGCCTGTTTTGTGGCTGATTATATGGTCAGTTTTGGAGAAGGTACCATGAAGTGCTGAGAAGAAGATATATTCTTTTGTTTTAGGATGAAATGTTCTGTAGATATCTGTTAAATCCTTTTGGTTTATAACTTCTGTTAATTTCTCTGTGTCTCTGTTTTGTTTCTGTTTCCATGATCTGTCCATTGCTTAGAGTGGGGCAGTGAAGTCTCCCACTATTATTGTGTGAAGTGCAATGTGTCCTTTGAGCTTTAGTAAAGTTTCTTTCATGAATGTAGGTACCCTTGCATTTGGAGCATAGATATTCAGGATTGAGAGTTCATCTTGCTTAATTTTTCCTTTGATTAATATGAAGTGTCATTCCTTATCGTTTTTGATAACTTTTAGTTGAACGTCAATTTTATTCAACGTTACAATGGCTACTTCAGCTTGTTTCTTGGGACCAATTGCTTATAAAATAGTTTTCCAGACTTTTACCCTCAGGTAGTGTCTGTCTTTGTCATTGAAGTGTGTTTCCTGTATGCAGCAAAGTGCTGGGTCCTCTTTACATATCCAGCTTGTTAGTCCATGTCTTTTTATTGAGGAATTGAGTCCATTGATGTTAAGAGATATTAAGGAACAGTGATTGTTGCTTCCTGTTATTTTTGTTGTTAGAGGAAGAATTAGGTTTGTGTGACTCTCTTCTTTTGGGTTTGTTGCAAGAAGATTATATTACTTTCTTGCTTTTTCTAGGGTGTAGTTTTCCCACTTGTGTTGGAGTTTTACATCTACTATTCTTTTTAGCACTGGATTTTATAGAAAGATATTGTGCAAATTTTGTTTTGTCATGTAATATCTTAGTTTTCCATCTATGTTAACTGAGTGTTTTGCTGAATACAGTAGCCTGGGCTGGCATTTGTGCTCTCTGAGGGTCTGTATGACATTGGCCCATGATCTTCTGACTTTCATTGTCTCTGGTGAGAAGTCTGGTGTAATTCTGTTTGGTCTGCCTTTTTATGTTAGTTGACCTTTCTCCCTTACTGCTTTTAATATTCTTTCTTTGTGCACTTGGTGTTTTGACTATTATGTAATGGAAGGAATTTCTTTTCTGGTCCTATCTATTTGTAGTTCTGTAGGTTTCTTGTATATTCATGGGCTTCTCTTTCTTTAAGTTGGGAAAGTTTTCTTTTATAATTTTTGAAGATATTTACTTTAAGTTGGGAATCTTTGCTCTTTTCTATACCCATTATTCTTAGGATTGGTCTTCTCATTGTGTCCTGGATTTTTAGGATTTTTGGGTTAGGAGCTTTTTGCGTTTTACATTTTCTTTGATGGTTGTGTCAAAGATGGATATTTTTTATGGTATCTTCTGCAGCTGAGATTTTTCTCTTCTATTTCTTGTATTCTCCTGGCAATGTTTGCATCTATGACTTCTCATCTCTTTCCTAGGTTTTTCTATTTCCAGGGTTCTCTCCCTTTGTGATTTCTTTATTGTTTTTATTTCCAGTTTTAGATCCTGGATGGTTTTGTTCAATTCGTTCACCTGTTTGGTTGTGTTTTCCTTTAATTCTTTAAGGGATGTTGTCCTGTAATTCTTTAAGGGAGTTATTTATGTCCTTCTTAAAGTCCCCTAACATCATCATGAGATGTGATTTTATATCTGAATCTTGCTTTTCCAGTGTGTTCAAATATCCAGTATTTGCTTTTGTGGGAGAACTGGGCTCTGATGCTGACAAGTAATTTTGTTTTCTGTTGCTTAGGTTCCTGCGCTTGCCTCTCTCCATCTGGTTGTCTCTGGTGTTAGCTGGTCTTTCTGTCTCTGACAGTGGCTTGACCTTCCTGTAAGCCTGTGTGTCAGTAATCCTAGAAACCAGCTTTCTCCCATGGGGATCTGGGTACAGAGAGCTATGTCACAGGTCAGCTCCAGGCACTGGCAGAAACTGAAAAGATCCTTTCCCTGATCCTTGGTACCTGTGTCCTGACTGCTCCAGCTTGGTCCTTTGGAGCAGATGTGTTTTTCTTATCTCAGCTCTCAGGTGTGTCAGAGCTCCTGGAGACTGGCTTTCAGCTCTGGGTTCAGGCAGAGATCAGAAGGAACCTGTCCCTCACTGCTCCTAGGTTCCTGTATCCAGAGGCCTCTAGTCATGTTCCTCTTAGGCCAGGAATGTGAGCAGAAGTGGTGGTCTCCCCTGAGCTCTCAGGATTATTGGCGCTTCTGGGAGACCAGCTCTCACCCTCACAGGGTTTGAGTATAAAGAGCTGTGGGACCGGTCAGCTGCGGGCCCAGGCAGAAACCAGAAGCTTGTTTAAACTTTTTGAAATTTGAATTTTAATCTCTTTTGCAAAGGGTGAGGGGAGAAATTTATAAATACATGAAATACCATCTAGAAAAAATGAATCAAAGTTCCATCCTGATTTGCTTTGTAGAAAAAAAAAGTGAATATGGAAATATTTTGTTAAAAGAAGTTGTAGAAGATTCTCCACCCTTAAAGCCCCATGTGATCTCTCCTTGGTCTCTGTATAAAACAGAGAAGTCTGTTCAACTTGGAATATGGGAAAGGCAGAGTGAGTGCCATGTTTCACTGGCATACATAATTAATGAAAGGCTATGCAATATTCATGGTGGGAAATTATTATAAATTGTAATGGGGGGAGAAATACCTAAAAGCCGAAGAAAAATGAATCACCTGGTTGATATTCTGCTTAGAACATTACATTTATTTATATAATTCATTTAGAAAATGTCTTTCCTTTGGGGACAATGACAAGCCAGCATGGCATGTAGCACAGTTGGACGAATCACCTTTGATGTGTGCTTTCAACCTATAAAGGGCTTCTGTGGTTTGCGTGCAGGAGGTGGGTATCAGGACTAAGGAAAGGGGGTTTCTGTTTTGCTGTTTACTTGAAGCCTGTCCCAGTAATCAGGTAGTTCTTATTTCTGCAGCAGGAGCAATCACTCATGGCATGTCACAGCCTGCCAATGATTTGTGTTATTGCAGGGTTTCACTTTGTGAGGGTAAGGATTATAGTGATGGGTTCTAGAGAGCCTAGTGAATAAATAAATATTTCTTGGCAGATGTTACTTTCTGCCCCCAGCCAATACCAATTGCAAGGCATAGAGCTCAGAGCTGGCCTGAGGTGATATTAATTAATGCCATGAGTGTCAATGACGTGATTAACAACTACTATTTGCCGGATGCAAAGAGGGTGAAGGTGGGTTGGGAGAATAACACTCCTGTAATATCGTTTCTCTTGTCAGAGTCTCAGCTGCTTTTCCCAGATGTTCTTATTTGTATGATGGGAAAGGAGGGGGAGGTCCCTTTTCCCTTAAAACCAATTTGATAGGTGACACTGGGAACTGTGGCCCTGCCAAAAGCAAAGGGCAGATTGTTCTCATGACCTGGAGTCTCATTAGTATTTTGAAGGGAATGAAAGTGATTGAGTCAAATCCACCAGGTACTGAACTTGAGTGCTGGTTAAATTGCTCATCTTGTTGACGAGGTGATCTTCTGGCAAGCTTGAAAGAGCCTGCATTGTTCTGTGTGTGGCCCAAGAACAATGCTGCACAAATGAGCTGTATCCAATCAGGAGGAGGCTTGTCCTCATCTTTCAGCTCTCTGACATTACCTTTCCTACCCTTCTTTCTTTTAGCTCGGTAAGGAGAATAGAATTCATGCACTGAGGGAAAACAGGATCTATCACCAAGTTTTCAAGAGGCAAAAAATGGAGAGATATTTTTTAATAGGAAAAAAAAGTACTATAGTTTAAAATGTATCGGCTACAGGTGTCCATTATACATTAAAACATTTAAAGTGGAGGAGCACACTCATAGAGGAAAAGGGGAAGGGGATAGGGGGAAGGGATGAGGGAGTTGGTGGAGAGGTAACTGGTAAGGGGGATATCATTTGAAATGTAAATGTGTAAATTGATAAATAATAAAGTAGAATCATTCAATTCTTTTGAAAGGTCAGATATGTATAAATAAGTAATATTTCAAATGCACTCTTACAATAATGCTTTCTTCAATGTTCATTTTGTTTTAAAGATCCTTTTTATTTCTAATTGTGTCCCTCTCTGTGCGTGGGCACATGTGCTTATGTGCAGTTTCTTGTAGTATCCAGGTATTAGATTACCTGGAGTGGGAGTTACAGAAGGTTATAAGCTACCTGCCATAGGGCCTGGGAGCTGAACTCTAGCCCTCTGCAAAAGCTGCGAGCCCTTTAGCTGGGAAGTGGTGTCTCAATACTCATTCATTCACTTTGGTTCCTATATATCAGTGTTGTCATATCAGACTTTGTAACCCTTGATGAAATATGATATCCACACACAATGAAACTTACAACATAGCATGGATACGAGGATGACTTCTTCCATCATTTCCTGACTTCTGCTCCTTCATTTTTTGAAGTAACTATAGCATTCGGAATTTTAGGTTTGTTTATTATTTACTCCACAGATTCCATCTTTTGCATATTTAAAAGGGATATCTCACAGTGATGCTGTATTCTCCATATTCCTCTTCGTTCTCTGAAACATGATTATTATGCAGTGTATTTTTGATAATATCAAGTTTTATGAGTTTGTTACTTAATACCTAAAGAATATTTTGTGGGGGCTACTTCAAAATAAAATATTCATGTATATATCATCTATATGTTTTATTAGTATAGACTAATGTATTCTTGTCTGTATCAAGGGATTATAGTATTTACTATTATTTTTTGTTTTGGTGCTCAAATTACTCAAACATATAACCAATGGAAATCCCTTCCACCATCTTCTGTGTCATTGTAGGATGTCTCCAGAAATCTAGAGCCATTAGTTCATAAGTCAGAAAACTCTCTTAAAGCCATGTACTGGGGGATGTTTGCCCGGAAACCGGGAAAGGGAATAACACTCGAAATGTATATAAGAAATACTCAAGTTAATAAAAAAAGATTTTAAATTACAAAAATAAAAAAAAAAAGCCATGTACTTTTCTACTAACAGCCATGAGTGACAGTCAGCACCAGACTGTCCAACTATCTCCAATCTTTCTTCAGTCTCAGGTGCATGAACTACCTACCTTCTTTCCCACACAGTGCCCTTTGACCTTCCTATCTCCTGACATTCTGTGCAGTCCACTGTTCTATGCCAAAATCTCTTCAGACTCCAACAGGGATAGCCTGGGCCACTTCTACGTTCATGTTCTTACATTTCTTGTGTTGGACACTGAAATTCTCTCACTCCATTCCACAGTGTCCTTCAGGAAGAGGAGATACAAGGAGTGAACTTCAGGACACCCTTGGCATTTACCAGCTTGGAACAGTGTTACTCCTATGAGATGTGTAACAACTTATAAGGGCAATATTTTCATTTTCACATCTAGAACACAGCTATTGGCATCTTTTGGAAAAAAACAAAGAGGTTGTTGAACATTCCATAATATAGACCACAGTCCCTAGAAGAAACATGGTCCAAACGGTTTAAAATTTCTGATGATGAGAATCTGTGTGCTGAAGATACCAGAAAAGTCTGGATTTTCAATATTATTTCAAGTTTCCCCTGTGTCACACCTCCCCATGTAGCCCTATATTTTTGATGGAAATCAATACAAAAAATTGATTGAATCATTAATCTTATCAGATCATTTTATTTCTCTAGTGAAACTATCACTAAATCCATAATTACACAAAGAGAAATGCCCCTATCTTACAAACTTAGAGAGGACTTCTGAGAGAGTATTACAGAAAATGAAGACGTATTGTAGTAAAAGTCCTGTACCAACAATGGAAATTTATCTAATACCCTTGTAACAGAATATTCTCACCCTTTCAAGCAAGATTCTTAGCATGAACTTACTTTGTTTTCGTCTAGTGTAGAAATCATGAATTATAGTATAGCATTTATGCAACAGATAATGTCCTTCGGTGCTCCATAAACCAGTAAATTTTAGCTTAACTTAATCCTTCTCCACTTAATGGCTTGTATAACTGATGGTTCCTGTCTTATTGGACACTCTAATGCATTAGAATATTGTTGAATCTGGAAACATGTAAATCATATTGCTGTGCAAAATATTCCCTAATATATGCAAATGCATAAGAAGTTGTATGTAAATATATCATTTCACTTACACAAGTAAATGACTCAGACCCTCTCAGTGGAAACAAATCAGGGAGCTAAGAAAATTAAATACTTGGAAAATGGCACTATCATGTTTGGGTTACTAAATTCAATTTATGTGTTAAATTAGAGGTTTACGAATTGACTCAGAAAGTGTAGCAGGAAACAAAAATAAATTAAATATTCAGGGGTAGATACCTACCCATGAGATATCGACCATGAATCTAAGTCAGGTGTTCTTTTCTTCCTCTTCCTCCTCTTCCTCCTCTTCCTCCTCTTCCTCCTCTTCCTCCTCTTCCTCCTCTTCCTCCTCTTCCTCTTCTTCCTCTTCTTCTTCTTCTTGTGGTGACTTTTTTTGAATATGTTATTTATTTATATTTCAAATGTTATCCACTTTCCTGGTTTCCCCTCCAGAAACCTCCTATTCCATCCCCGCTCCCCCTGCTTCTATGAGGGTGCTCACCCTCTCAACCACCCAATCCCACCTCACCGCCCTGCCATTCCCCTACCAGTGTAGGGGCAATCAAACCTTCACAGGACCAATGGTCTCTCTGCCTATCGATGCCAGATAAGGCCATCCCCTGCTACATATGTAGCTAGAGCCATGGGTTACTCCATGTATATTCTTTAGTTAGTGGTTTAGTTCCTGGGAGCTCTGGTGGTCTGGTTGGTTGATATTGTTGTTCTTCTTATGGGGTTGCCAACCCCTTCAGCTCCTTCAGTCCTTTCCCTAACTCCTCCATTGGGGTCTTGGTTCTCACTCCAATGATTGGCTGCCAGTATCACCTCTGTATTTGTCAGGCTCTGGCAGAGCCCCTCAGGAGACAGCTATATCAGGCTCCTGTCAGCAAGCACTTCTTAGCATCAGCAATAGTGTCTGGGTTTGCTATCTGTTATGAGATGGATCCGCAGATGAGACAGTCTCTAGGTGGCCTTTCCGTCAGTCTTTGTCCCGTATTTCCTTTAGACAGGAGCAATTCTGGGTTAAAATTTTGGAGATGAGTGGGTAGTTCCATCCCTCAACCTGGGACCTTGTCTAACCTCTGGATACGTTCGATACAGGTTCTCCCTCCCCTTTGTTGGAATTTCAGCTAATCTCATCCCCACTCGGTCCTGGGAACCTCTTGCTTCCCTGGTATCCGGGACTTTCTGGTGGCGACCCCCAGTTCCCCATTCCCCATTGTTACTCAACTTTGTTCAATTTCCTGACCCTCTATATATCATCTCTGTCTCCTCCCATACTTGATTCTGCCTCATTTCCCCTTCTCTCTTCTCCCAAGCTCCTCCTATCCTCTACCTCCTGTGAGTACTTTGTTTCCCCTTCTAAGAAGGAATGAAGCATCCATACTTTCGTTTTCCTTCTTCTTGAGCTTTATATTGTCTGTGAGATCTATCATGGGTATTCCGAGCTTTTTGCCGAATATCCACTTATCAGTGAGTGCACACCATGTGTGTTTTGTGTGACTGGGTTACCTCATGCAGGATGATATTTTCTAGTTCCATCCATTTGCCTAAGGATTTCATGAAGTTATGGTTTTTAATAGCTGAGTAGTATTCCATTGTGTAAATGTGTAAATATGGTCATTTTCTGTATCCATTCTTCTGTTGAAGGATATCTTGGTTCTTTCCAGCTTCTGGCTATTGTAAATAAGGCTGCTATAAACACAGCAGAGGATGTGTCCCTGTTATGTATTGGAACATCTTTTCGGTATATGCCCAGGAGTGGTATAGCTGGGTCCTCAGGTAATACTATATCCAATTTTCTAAGAAACCACCAGACTGATTTCCAGAGTGGATGTACCAGCTTGCAATCCCACCAGCAATGGAAGGGTCTTCCTCTTTCTCCACATCTTCACCAGCATCTGCTGTTATTGAAGTTTTTGATCTTAGCCATTCTGACTGGTGTGAGGTTGAATCTCAAGATCAACAATTATCAAATGGAACTCATAAAACTGCAAAGCTTCTGTAAGGCAAAGGACACTGTCATTAGGACAAAATGGCAACCAACAGATTGGGAAAAGATCTTTACCAATCCTACATCTGATAGAGGGCTAATATCCAATATTCAAAGAACTCAAGAAGTTAGACTCCAGAGAACCAAATCCAGTATGAAGTAGTAATGAAAGGATTTTATCGTTGGGGTCACCACAACATGAGGAACTGAATTAAAGGGTCACAGCAGTAGGAAGCATGAGACCGACTAGCCTAAGTGAAGGAGATAAGGCTTATTATATCTTAAGTAGTATTGCTTTTCCTGTATGGAGGTGAAGATATGGCTCAGCAGTAGATCGTATGTACTCTTCTTCTAGAGAACCGGAATTCACTTTCCAGCACCTACGCTCAGTACCTCACAATGCTTACAGCTCCAGCTCCCTGAGATCTGATGTCTGCTGTTGGCACCTGCTCTTATGTACACAGACAGACAGACAGACAGACAGATATGCACACATACATGTACAGAAATGAAAAAAACAAAAAAAATCTTCCAAACTCAATTTTGTTTTGTTGGAATTATCGAGTGAAGAGCACAAACAGTGCAACTTAACACTACAGCACTTTCTTCTTTTAGAGTTCTAGAGGGCATGAATGTGAAATCAAATATCGGCAGAGCCCTGTACTCTGCTCACCCAGAAGAGGACACTATATGGTCTTCTCTTAATTCTTGGTGACTGCTAACTGCTGTTGTCAAGCCATGATTTGTCAATGCATCACTTTCCTTTTGTCTCCCTTGTCATCTGTTTACTTCCGTGTGTTCTCA
Organism: Rattus rattus; assembly: GCF_011064425.1. NCBI lineage: Eukaryota > Metazoa > Chordata > Mammalia > Rodentia > Muridae > Rattus > Rattus rattus. The sequence continues at coordinate 28,048,823 of NC_046168.1, read as the reverse complement.
TGAGGCATCCTCTGCATCTCTCCATCAGTCTCTTATGGTCGCCAGATAGAAGGCTCAATCTATCCCACTAGGACCTAGTTATTAGAAAGACACTAGTTCTAAAATCCTGAGCACTGAGAAGACATAGATTAAAGTGGTGTGTGTGTGTGTGTGTGTGTGTGTGTGTGTGTGTGTGTGTGTGTTTGCTCAGCTAGGGCGTAGACTCTTCTAGCGTGAATTCACATTTAGATTCCCATTACTTCCACAATGCAGTGGACATTTACTAATGGATCACATTGTGGTTAAGGCTTCCTTCAATTTGGGTTTGTGTCAGTGTAAAGTTCTGCAGTGACATAGTTCCTACTATAAGTTCTCTCTCCTTAATGAACTTTCAGAGTTTCTCAAGCCCCACACTTGTAAGAGATGCATTGGTTTTATTCCCCTCACCCATCTCATAGTTTCAAAAGTGAGCATTAAATGAATTCAATGCCTTTCCATACAAAGTCTTATAAGAAAACTGATGCCCTGTCTTAGAGTTTTTTGTTTTTGTTTTTTTTTGTTTTGTTTTGTTTTGTTTTGTTTTGTTTTGTTTTGTATCTTGGTTAGTGTTCCATCCAGGTAAAGAGACACCAGGAGCAAGGGAACTCTTCTAAAGGAAAGCATTTAACTGGGGCTGGCTTACAGTTTTATAAGTCCATTATCATGATGGTGGGAAACAGGGCAGCATCCAAGCAGACATGGTGCTGGTAAGATTTGAGAGTTCTACTTCTTGATCTGAAAGCAACCAGAAGGAGACTCGTTTCTTCACTGGACTGAACTTGAGCACTAGGAGACAAATCCCACTTACACAGTGACACACTTCCTCCCACAGGCCACACCTATTCCAATAAGGCCACACCTCCTAATAATGCTACTTCCAATGGACCATGCATATTCTTTTTTTTTTTTTTTCAGAGCTGGGGACTGAACCCAGGGCCTTGTGCTTGCTAGGAAAGCACTCTACCACTGAGCTAAATCCCCAACCCCTGGACCATGCATATTCAATAACCACACTCAGCTCATGTATCTTTACATGTGATTGTGCGGTTTTAGTTAGGTGTTTTCAAATTCTGCTAGTAATCAGCAAATCAGGAAGTCATTATGTTCATGTCTGCTGGCCTCAAAGATCTGAATCACTATCTTCTGCAACCAGTGACAAAGGTCTGTTAAAACAGAAGCTATATTTTTTTACGTACTTGGTGTGGGACAGAATTCAGTGGGACACCCATCATGTCTTATCAGCTGTTCTCTCTCCCTGACACTCTCTGGTTCTCTGTCTCTGTTTATCTCTGTCTCTGTCTCTATTTCTCTCAGTTTCTCTCCCTCCCTCACTCTTCCTCTCCCTTTCCCTCTCTTTCTCTGCACGTGTGTGCACATGCGCGTGCACATGCACACATCTGTGTGTGTGTGTGTGTGTGTGTGTGTGTGTGTGTGTGTCCGTATTTGAAACAGTAAGCTCAGTAAGTAGCTGGAAAAAGATCTAAGGCATTCTAGAAGTCTTAGAGACTGCACTTGAGGATCATCCCTCTTAAAAAGTCAGTTTCTTTGGAAAGAATGTAGATAATAGTTTATACATGGGTAAATATAGAATTCTAAAATATTTTATATGATAAACCAAAATTCCTTTTCTTTATAATTTCATAATTTTACTGAGAGAATGAGGTTTTCACAGGAATATGACAGGTTGAACCTACGTGAGGAAGGGCTTTATGTCTCCTCTGAAACATGTGAACTTGATATTGATATATTTCTCAATTCATTCCACTTTAAGTTTTTGAGACACTGATCTCACTGAGATAGCTCTTCAATTGGCTAGGTGGCTCAGCCAGTAAGTCAAGACGCCTCTTGTCTCCATGTACCCAGCCCTGGGATTGCACAATCTACTTTTCAATCCATTCACATTGAATTCCACCAGGATCCTGCAGTGTTTAGTGCTTTTTGTAAAGGTAAGATTGCCAGAGATGTGAAGGAAATACCAAAGTCAATGTCAGAGGTTTATTTCCTTTTATTATATGTGCATGAGACTTGTATGCACATGCCCTGTGTGCATGCCTGTTACCCCCAGAGGCAGGAAGAGGAGTGAGGTCCCTTTGAACTACCAGCAGTCATAGACCACCATGTGAGTAGTGGGAACTGAACCAGGGTCCTATAACCACAGAACCATCTTTCCCACTGCAGTGAAACCTACTCCAGTCTTTTCCAGTTCAACAGAGTTGGATGTGACTTTGCTGCCACCCCATCAATTGTTTCCCTGCCCATGAGCTTGCTCACTAGTTCTGTTCATGTCATAATGCTGTGTTTGCCTTGGAAAACATTGGGAAAATTACACACAGTTCTTTTTAGTCAACCTTGTTTTCTCTTTTACTCCAAAATACAGTTTTATTGTACATAAATGTATATGTTACAGTTCTATAAAAGTAAAACTCAATCAAAACACAATGCTAAAGATTTTTCTTTATCACAGAACAATGCTATCAACATAGACTCAGTCTTGATGAAGCACATTGAATAGCCAAAAACCCATCTGTACAAAAGGCAATGTATTAAAAGGTTTTGAATCAAGGCTCCCTTGCTAGTGATAAAACGATGACATTTTTACACAAAGCATAAAGCAACTAACAAACGAAGCTACAATCATGAGATTATTAGCAAATAAACCTGCTTGCTATAAATCTATGGGGGAATAGCCATGTGATACATTTTTTAAAATTATATGAATTTCCATAAAATCTCACAATGTGATGAGTGATTTATTGCAGTTTTATTCATGTTCCACCCAGATGGTGGGCAATTTGGAAGTGCTGTCCTGCATTGAGAGTTCCCTTACAAATGTCACAGTGATGGGTAGCACTGACTGCTGGGACGGCAGTCTCCTACAGAAGGGCTGCACCAGTGCCAAGAGAGAAGGGGAATGCCATCCTACTTGTTGGAGTAAAAGACTGCAACAGAAACAATAACAACAATCAAGCAATCAGAGGGCTGATTAACCAGGAAGATTCATTCTAAATGGCTGACCTAGAGACCCTGTAAAATAAGACCATTGTGTCTCAACAGAGAAGAGAACACTTTGAAGTGACTGTCACCCAGGTTTCTCTTTCAACCCCACTCTACGTTTCTTTTCTTTTTCTTTTTTTAATAATCATGTTTAAAGCAGTATATACCAGAGTGAATTAGACTCTTTAATGATAATGTTTCTGAATTTCAGATCAGGTGCAGAATAAGCCATTTCCAACAATTTCATTTCGAATCCTTATGCTACAGTGACAGGGTTCCCTTTTCTTTGTCCTTCATATTTTTAAAGAGTTCTCAACTTGGAACTTTGATGAACCGCATGTCTGGATTTTCAATGTCCATGCATATATTTTGCTGCTGCTGTCTTGGTTCAGAAGAATGTGAGCTAAATCCGGATGTGCCTCTGTCTGTCTGCATAAACGGCATAGCTTTCATGACCTCCCTCCATCCTTACCTCTCTCCATTGTTTCCTCCCTCCCTTTCTCCCCATCTTTTCTTCCCATTTCTCTTCCCTATTCTTCCCTCCCCTTCACTTCCATCTCTTGATCTATGTGGATGGGTGTTACTAACACACTCTGTCACTGAGCTCCCTCCTTTTCCTTTTGTGTTTTCTAAGTCTTCTGCACTGCTTATCTAGTGTACTTGGAAATACCTTAGTATGTACTTACACGGAGAGCTTTGCTGCTATTAAAGAGAAAAAAAAACCCATTTAGTTAGAACATATCTGAAAGTAGAATAACCATACTTCCAAGTCAAGATTTAATTTAATGAAGTATATGTAAGTAGAATACTGAATCAATTTCATGGCATTCATTAGAAGGTCAAAGAAAAATTAATAATGGGCAGACATTTGAAGAATGTATGTGTTCATGGCTATGTATGTTCTATTCTATCTGATAAATCTTTTAACCCATTCTAGGCATGGGAGAAACCTCGCTTAGAAGGAGCATGATTCTTATTCATCTATGGACTTTGATTATTCTTACTTAGGATGGGGATTGGTTATTTTGGCCAACTAAACTAAGATAATTGTAAGAAAAAACCTCAAGTAAATCTAAAATAACAGTTCAGTCTAGTAATAGTGGACTAATGTGAAAGCACTTATAAGATGCCAATGAAAATATATATGCATAATAAAAAGTCTTTTCTCAAACCTTTAAAACATTTAGTTTCTCTATATTCACTGTTAGTTTTTATACTTTGAAAATTTCATAGGTATATAAAACACTTCTTTAATCATATCTGTCTTTGCGCTCTCCTTTTAAATCCCATGTCCCATCAATAGATGTCCCATTGAGATTCAAGTATTCTTTTACTTAAAACTCTCTTAAGTTGAGGAAGTTTTTTTCCTATTATTTTTTTAAACATTTCCTGGGCCTTGGAGCTTGGAATCTTCTATTCCTATCATTATTTAGATTTGATCTCTTCATAGTGTCCCAGATTTCATGAACTTTTTATATTTAACAATTTTTTTTTGACCTTCCAGGTTGTAGGCTGGAAAATAGAGTCCAGGGGCTGGGGTAAAGCTTAGGTCTGATGGGTGTGTTTTAGAGGAATATGGAAGGCAAGGGCTTGGGGCAGGGTCTGACGTTGTCCGTGGTGCTGCCTCCATTCAGGCAGAGTGTGTGGCACGGGGAATGGAGCACAGATGGAGCTCAGGGTATAGGGCACGGTTACTGCTAGTGATTTGCTTTCAGACAGGTTTATGGCCAGGGGCTAGGCAGGTACTTATCTGGTGTCCCTGGCACTGAGAAGTCTCTAGAAGAGTAGGCAGAATTGTAGAGCAGCAAGTGGGGTGCAGTGTTTGGTGCAGTTTGCCAGGGTTGGGTGCCCTTTCAGGTGAGTTGGCAGGCAAGGGATTGTAGCGGGAGAGGCTTACCTGGTGTCCTTGATGCTATCAGGCCTCCCGAAAAGCAGGCAGAGTTGTGAGTGTGGAATGGAGCACTGCGTATGGTATGTAGTTTGGGTGTTGATCTTTTTAAAAGCTATACAGTCTTCCTTTGTATCTCCCTGAGCACCTTCACCAGGTGGAAAGCTTTCAGGTTACCGGTCATTATTTTCCAATAATAAAAGGAGTGGCAGATGCATTGGCATACATAACAAACATGGACGTTATGTACAAGTATTTATGTGGGGGTTTTCCTCTGAACAACTATTTGCTTTTAAATCTAAAGGATGCACTGTCAAGTTGGGGTACTGGCTTGCACAGCAATCATGCATTCAGTCTTATAAGGAACAAGCAAGTTAATCTTCAAAGTGTTCTTATTGGTCATCCCCATCAGCAGTACACAAGAGTAGCAGTCGTTCAATACTCTGGAAGTAGCTATCATTGTTTCTCTTTTTTATTTTAGCTAATTCTGTAGATGAGTATTTGAAGCTATGATTTAAATTCCATGGAAGTGGTATTTGCTGTTTGGGAATCTTTCTTCTTTTGTTTAATAAACAATAACATCTTCTGTTCTTTTTAAAAAGTGGCTTGTTTGAAGTCTTACCATTGTATTTCTGTATATCCTGGGTCCTAGATGTGAGTGGTACAACACATAGAGTAATTCTGAACATTTTCTCCTCTGGTTTGTCATTTTATTTCATTAAGATTTTAGCAATGAAACTTTAAATTATATCATTGGTGAGAACAAATTTAGTGACTTTTAATTCTGGGTTATGATTTTTGAATCACATTTAATAATTCTTTTAAAAAAGGATTTCTTTTATGAGATATAATATAGTTTCACCATTTTCCCTTCGCTTTCTTGCCTCCAAATTCTCCTGTATAACCCTCCTTGCTCTCTTTTACATCCATAGCCTGTTTTTCATTAATTACTACTAAAGACATATATGTGTATTAGCATACATGCTTATTTCTAAGCACAGAAACACAACTTGCTCAGACTGTCCAATGTTACTTGTATGTTTGTTTTCAGGACTGACTAGTTGGTGTTGGATAACCAACTGTTGTGGTCTCCCTGGAGATGACTATTTCTTGCACACTTAGTGTTTCTTAGTTGCATCTAGTTCTTTGTGTAGAGATGAGACCTCCTGGGCTTTCCCAAGTTCACTTTAGCATGTCTATTGTGTTATCCTTTTTCAACTCCTGTTCAGGCATTGAAGTTAATGAGACGTTATGGGTGTAATTTTTGACATTACTGGAGACACCAAACATGCAGGGAAAGCATGGATCTAATCCCATTTACAACAGCCTCAAAGAAAATAAAATATGTAGGAATAAAACCAATCAAAAGAAGTAAAGGACCTCTTCAATGAAAACTTTAAACTTCTGTAAAAAGAGATAAAGACACTAGAAACATAGAAAGACATTGCATGCTTATGAATTGGTAGAATTAACATTGTGAAATCTACCACTGTAACAAAAGCTATTTCTAAATTCAATGTAATTCCAATCAAAATCCCCATTTCATTCTTCACTGAAATAGCAAAATCTATTCCAAAACTGATATGTAATCACAAAGACACCAGATAACAGAAATATTTCTGACCAAAAAGAACAATGCTGGTGGAGGGTTATACTCTAGAAATTAAGATATATTACAGAGCCATAGTAATTAAAACAATATATTATTGGAACAAAAGTAGATATGTAGACCAATGGAGCAAAATTGAAAGCTCCCAACCTGAGGACACATAATTTCAGCCACTTAACATTTGGCAAAGACAATAACATAGCTGTAGGGAGGGAAAAGCATCTTAAATACACAGTGCTGGAAAAGCTGGACATTCACTTGCAAAAGAATGGAATATGTATCACAGATGTAAACCTGAAACCTGGAAGTATTAGAAGGAAATATAGGAAGTGCTGTATGTGGTGTAGGTATAGGAAAGGACTCGTTGAATAGCACTCAATTTGCCCAAGAATTAAGATAAAAATTGACAAGTTGGGACATCAAAACTAGAGAATCACAGATAAAGAAACATCAAAGAACTTTCTGGACAACTTTGGGTTCTTGAAGATTTCCTTACATGTATTGTCTAAAGGAGATAGGGAGGGATTAGAGAGGAAGGAGTAGAGGTGGGTTGACTAAAACACATTCTGTACATATATATATATATTAAATCCTTGAATAATATGACAAATACTCTAGTTATGTAGGAGAAAAGGAAGACCTAACCTTAATACCTGTACTCCACAGAGTTCTGAGAGTTGTTGTAACATGGCATCCAGCAGTCTCTTAATTAATAATTGAAGTGGTATTTGTCTCAGAAAAAATTCTATACTTCCAATTTTTGTTAGGCTATACAGTAATCTATTTAGAGATAATCTTCACATAAGTTATAAACTTCAGAAAATTAAAAAATGAAGGGCGTGTGTGTGTGTGTGTGTGTGTGTGTGTGTGTGTGTGTGTGTGTGTTTAGCACCTGGACTTGCTTTTGTGCTTTAGTTACTGATCAAGTGGACATTTTTGCCATGATACATATTTGTGCTTTCTAGTATATTCTTTAATCTGTGTGCCTGTCATTTCAATAACGAGTTCTGATACCAATGTTAAGCATGAAATCAGATGTTCTGTCCTTCTGATATGAAAGTTACTTCAACTATTCTAATTCAATAGATATCTGACATATGGTTTTGAATAAGCTTGCTGATCACAAAATAATTCTTCAGAACCTGGTTAGCATTAAGTTTATTCTGTAGATTAGGATGAGTTGATATCTTAATAAAATTGAGTTTTCCATTATATAACCATGCACATCTTTAAAATGCAGGCTAGAAGGAAAAGGGGTTAGAAAGAAAAAAAGAAAGGTAAAAAAAAAACCTTTTCTTACACATTTGTAATTATATTAGTATGTGGAACTGATCTGCTAAAGCAGTTTACCCTTTATCTCATTTGGAAATCGGTAAGAATGACATCAGCAAATTAAAATCAGTCTAGGATCCCTCTTTGTTTCCCCGTGTTGAGGATCAGCTCCAAAGACCTTGTTCATATGGAGACAAATACTCTATGATTGCACCTTTGTACTTTGTGCCACTTTGTTTTTGTTTTCTTTTTTGGTTCTTTTTTTTTTTTTTTTTCGGAGCTGGGGACCGAACCCAGGACCTTGTGCTTCCTAGGCAAGCGCTCTACCACTGAGCTAAATCCCCAACCCCACTTTGTGCCACTTTAACGTTTTATGATAATATCTTATAAAATCCAAAAATTTAAGAGTCCATTATGGTCACAGGATACAAATACATAAACAAATCTTTGGCTCCTACAAATTAACAGGGAGGAACTGAGCATTGAAATTGCAATAGAATGTACTACATGGAATAGCACAGAGAACTGAAGTACAAGGGTGTGTCCAGAAAAAGTACACACAGGATTTTATCCTTAGAAGTAAATGTTGTCGTTGATGAAGACCATACTGCCATGGGTTCTGCTGGGCTTTCAATGAATTTTTAGACAATTAAGTTGAGAGACATTCATGGTACTCATGAATCTGACTTAACGCTAACTGATTCCACATAGAAGAGAAGCAAATTTTGGGAAACAAAGGAACACACAATAAAGGAAGAAACAAATTTGGGATTTATTTATAACTTCTTGTAGCAGCATGGCCAGAACCTGTCAGTTAGTTATTTATGATAGCAATTTGAAGGCAGGACCAGAAGTGAAAATGGGGAGAGCTTTGTAGCTCCTCTGACAAAGACTGTTATTGTGGGGTGGGTAGAAGTGAGAAGCCAGCCAGGAAGTGGTGCCACATGACTTTAATCCCAGCACTCAGCAGGCAGAGGTAGGTGGATTTCTGAGTTTGTGGTCAGCCTTGTCTACAGACTGAGTCCCAGAACAACAAAGGCTACACAGACAAACTCTGTTTTGAAGGAGGAGGAGGAGTTATCCGTGTGATTAATTAGGGGAGCCCACACTTGACCCCTGTCCTTCTTTTGTTAATCCTGAAGTAGAAGTGAGGCAATAAAGGGAGAGATGAATAGTCATTGCCAAGGTCATGGGAGCTCATGGGGCAGTAGTGGTGAACTGGACTGGTTGCTGCAGACTTTTGATTTGAAGTTACATTGTTATGTCTGGTCTGCCTGCTGTCAGTTTGTAGATCCAGTCTCTCGGATGACTTTCTTAAAGGAAACAGTGGGAAGAGTTTTATCTAACAATCTTCAGGAAGTTGAAGAAAGAGAACACAAAGCACAAATGAAGGAGCCCACGCTCTGTCTTGAGGGTTATAAGTAAGTTCTACATGCAGGAAGCATGATGCAGCTGTGATTTGACACAACACTTGCATTATAAAAATTTAATCGATTTCCTATTTCCTTAGTGCCAATACCTATGTTGTCCCATTTGTTTTTCTGTTGTCCTCACTCTGAGATTAAGAATACTCCCCAAGTGTGTCTATGTTATATTTTTATTCTCTATCCTCTCCCTGCTGTGGATGATTCTGTGAATTCTAACAACAATGTACATTATCTGAATCTATGAAAAATCCCCGACTTCTTCATGCACAGGGATTATTTAGTCCACACAAAGCTAGTTCAGTTTTCATATTAGAAAAGAACCATAAAATGTCCAGTAGGCTCTCTGTAGCTTCAGCTTTTAGAATTAGATGGAGAGTAATCAGTTCTATTTTATATCAAAAACCAGTGTGATTCTAAATTATGTGCTGCTCTGTGAAAAAGGAAGAGGGCAGGTCTGAAAGCTGCTGGTTATCAGGATTATTTATAGTGAAAAGGTCGGACGCTCTTTATTCCAGGAGTTTGATCCATACTATTGCTTCTTTTCCTCAGCTCTTGAGATCCATCTTTGGAAATCATGACCCTTTATTTATTCATGCCTTCTACGATGTGTTTTATGTATGAGCTAAGTGAAACAGTAATGTGCCACCCATTTTAAAAGGGAGAAAAATTGTGCCCCATTGTAGTATGTAATTTCAATGAATCTCATCATCTTCATTTTTAATTTGTCTTTTGGGCACAACTCAAGTTATTCAGCGATTGGTTTCAAGTTATACCTTGCCTGTTGCAGTTTTGATAATTATCACCTTCCTCAATATCTTTAAATGTACCTAATGTTAAGTTCATGCTGCTAATTTTCATTTAGTTTTATGTAATTCCAAATCTATATGAGTGACTCTCTGCATACCGAGTCAGAGAATCTCAACCATATGTTTCAGGAGTGGACCCTGTTGCTCAGGCCTTTCTCACAAAACAATGGAGCTCATTGGCTCTGAGGAGGGTTGATAGCTCCATGTCTGAGATGACGAGAAGTGACTCTTTTAGAACTCACTATGGAAGTAAAAACAATAGCAGAATCTCATATCAGGCCAGGAAAAAGTGGTAGTATCCTGACCACAATGAATTGCTTAAGTATATGTAACACAATAGCTGTGTATTTATAGCTGAATCCCCAGAATCCCCACTAGAGAGCAAGAGAGGCAGAACCATCATTAGAGAAATGTTAATGGTACATGAAAATATAGAAGAGTCTGATCTCACCACAGTGCTCCAGCACCCAACTCTTATTATTGGTCGTTTCTGATGAAATCCACTCTCTTCTCTCACCTTCTAACAGATGTCCCTTGCAATAGGGGCCTTGCTATCTTATAACTGAACTGTAAGTATAACATCCTCTTCCACCTCCTCATCCTCTATGTTTTCTTCAGGGAACGTTCTACTCCATCAGTTCTCTGTCTCTCTGTCTCTCTGTCTCTCTGTCTCTCTGTCTCTCTGTCTCTCTGTCTCTCTGTCTCTCTGTCTCTCTGTCTCTGTCTGTCTCTCTGTCTCTCTCTCTCTCTCTCTCTCTCTCTCTCTCTCTCTCTCTCTCTCTCTCTCTCTCTGATGTTATCCACTCTTGGTTTTAAATTCTTTTAACAGTTCACTGTATTAACAAAAGGTTTCCGTTTCCTTTCATCAGAAAGCCGCGGCCTCCCTGCAGTGAATTCAGTGCTTGGCGTTCAATCCATCTACCTTTTAAAACATATGGACTTATGTTCAGAATCATGCAAGGGTTGCAGTTATGACTCCCATGTAAAGTACCTGCCCAGAATGCAGAGGACCCTTAATGCTATAAGAAAAAGAAATATTGATAAGAACTACCCATTCTGATAAGCAAGAATGAACCTTCCCATATACAGATTAAAATCCTGCCCAATGTGTTTAAAATAAACCCAGGAAGATTCTTGAGTTGGAGAAAAGTAGGCAAACAGGATTTGAACATTGGTTGCTGAGACAGAGCACTGAATGCTAAGGGTTTACTTTTTATTTGAATTATTCTTTGGTTAGAACAGGATGCATGGTTAGTTTGAAAATTAAAAAAAATATATGTATATTAAAAATCACCGACGAAATCTGCCATTTCTCTAATAAAACCAGTAAGATAATAGCTTAGATGACAAACATTTAATCAAGCACAGCTCTACAGCAAGTTACTTATGGTCCTGGCTCCACTCTGGCCAACAAAGCATGGAAAGGGAATCTAGACAGCGATCCTTACAAGGTTTAATTACCACTCTCTAGCTATCATGCAGAGACAGTACCAAGTGATGAGTGTAGACTTCCACTCCGTCTGTAATTAGAAGACCATTGCCCAGGGCATCATTGGAGTGCATGTAGGCATCCTACTCACCCCCATTTGAAAGAATAATCACCTCCCTCCTCATCATTATGATGACAGAAGTGGGGGCTTTTAACACTGCCCAGCTCCTTTGTGGTGTGGGGTCAAAAGAAGCGTGTAAGGAGCGATGATAAGCATTGGACCTACTCAGAGAGCTTTTGGTACAGCAGAGGAGAATTATGTTTTATCTATTGTGAGTGAACAATTCTGTTGATGAAGATTTCCCTCCTGGAACCACATTTTTCATGTTCTGAAAGAAAGCAGGAACCAAGGCTCACCTACAACGACAACAGCAACAAAACTGTATCTTTCAAGAATGAGGTAGGAATTTAAACGTTCTCAATTGGAGAAGTAGCCTTTCCTTGAGTTTTTAAGGCTATTATGTCATTTAAAAAGAGGTTAAGGAAATGTAAGGGAATGTATGTAAATGTAAGATTCTGTATTTTGTTTCCCCTGCCACAATGGCAGCATTGTATTGGGGAAATATTTTCTAGTGAACTCACCATGGAAAGCTTATAGACAAAAAGAAATCAGGAAAAACACTGTAGAAAAACAAAATGCACTGCTATAAACGATACAAGCATCACACAGAGGTCATGAAACGAGCAGAGAAACTACAATGGAGCCTGCTAAGGACAACTTAGAAGATAACGTATTTGTTATGTGAGTACCAGGACAGGATGCGATCCCAAGAATCCACACTAGAAAGAAAGCTAAGTGCGGTAGCCCATGCTTGGAATCCTAATACTGGCAAGGCTGAGACAAACAGGTATCTTGGATTGTTTGGACTATAGCTTAGACAACTCCACATGGTCCAGGATAATGAGAGAACCTGACTCCAAACACACACACACACACACACACACACACACACACACACACACACACACACACACCAAAGTTGGATGCCTTCTCCTTGAGGAACAGAGTAATTCTCCAGGTTGTAGCATAACCTCTACACACATGAGAACCTACTCACATATGAGAACACAGAAAGCAAATGCAAACTACCCTAAGTACAATAAATACATCCTTTATTAAATTATATGCAAATTGTTTAAATGAATCAATTCTTAAGACTATCAGAGTGCATTACAAGCATGACCCAATTGTAAGCTATCTGGAAGAAACTCACTTCATGCACATAGCCCCTGTAAAGGTAAAACCTTGAAGAATATAAACTATAAAAACATTATTTTGGTGAAAATGAAAGTGCTATATTAGTAATAGGAGAAATAGACTGCAGATCAAAGAGAATTCTTAGATATACCAAAGGATATTAAGTAATAATAAAGGAGTCTACAAAGAAGATATTCAGTCCTGAGCACATATACCAAACAGTAAGGCTACAGTTACACATTCAGAACTGGTGCTCAAATCAGTCTCTTTGTTGAAATTCAAACAATTAGATAGGAACTTAATAAGTGTATAGGACTCAACTCCATCACCCACCCCTAGAAGCAATGTAAGCTTGGCGACTGTGTAACATGTGCATCAGTAAGTGGCAGAGAAGAGTGACACTGTGCTCTGCCTATGCTCAATGTTCTGATTTATGAACATCTGGATGATTAGTAGCCTACTGTTCCCCAAAAAAAGAGTTAGCCTGAGATGACCACTGAACTAGTGCCCCGGCACCTGGACAGGGAGCTTGCCTGAGATGACCATACAGGCCCAGATAGACTCCCAGGATGGGTGATCAAGTCTCAGAATTAGAAGAACCCTACCTGGGAACAAGAGAAAGGGGCGGGAGTGAGCCCAGGGCAGATGACTCTTGAATGGGGCCACTCAGGCAGGCCAGGAGAGAAGCAAGCTAAAAACAACCACCAGACCAGTTCCATGGAGCCCAGACAGGGAGATAGCGTGAGATGACCACCACTCTGGTGCCACACAGGCCTGGTTATGGGGAAGACCATACTGAGATGACCCCTCCGTGGTGCCACAGTGAACAAGAAGGGCATAGCTTTCCTGAGACCACTGCTAAGACTATTCCTGACACTCAGAGACCCTGGGCACCACTAAGAGAAGCAAGTAAGTTGTAGAGAAATGGAAGAGAAAGAGAAACAGGATGTGGGCACAATGAAGAGAGGAAGAACTGAAGAACCAAGGGTAGTGAGGATCAGCTCGATGTGAGTAGCCAGTGAGATGATCTGGTGGGGTCCTGGCTTATGCTGCCACCGGATCATGCCTGGAACCACAGTCCTGAAGCAGCAGAGGTCTCTTACTGCCAAAGTCCAGGCAGATATTCCTGGGCTGGGCTGGGCCATGTTGATGTCTGAGGCCTATACAGAACTATCCCTAGCCCTTACCTGTGCATCATTGGGGAGATGACCCTGGGAGCATTTCTGCCTGAACTACTTGCTGCCCACCCTACCTGCCCTTGGGGGTTTGAGGTGAGGTGGTGCAGAGTCAATGACACAGACCCTGGGAGCAGGTGAGGAATGCCGCAGCAAGCTCATCTGAACGCTGCTGTAAGCTCCTTTAATACCCCTCACCTGTGCCCCATTGGTCCCAAGAAAGCATCTCTTCTAAACAGCAGTTCCTGATTGGCTGGTGTTGTCTTCATCAGCAATCCTTGGTCTCTCAGGCAGTCTTCAGGCAGATTCTCCTGAAGGAGATGCTTTTGTGGCTGCACAGCTTCCAGCCTTTACAAAGAGGTGGCTCCACTCTTCCTGCTACAGGATCATGGGAGCAGGAGGACCGATATAGCTCCTAAAGAGCTGCATTAGTAAGGAGAGCATGCCCCGAGGATTCCTTCATGGGAGACCTGGCCCTACCATGTGGTGGTGTGGATGAGGGAGAGATACCCTCTTCTCTGTCATACCTCATCACCTTCAGCAGGCAGAGACCTCACCCTCCGGTCATGGGAGCTGATGAGGTGCCCCTGCTCCCCCCTGCTGCAGTCCTCCACATCCTGGGCCCTGCGCCTTACCTGGGGAGCAGAATAAAGCTTTGGAGATGTGGGTGAGTCAGCCCCAAGGGCTTGAGCATGGAAGAGCTGGCCCTAAAACTTGTCTGCCATGCAGTGATATGGGTGAAGGAGAAGTGAGCAACCTCTCACCTCTTGCCAACAACTGCGGACAAGAGAGCTGACCCTGAGGTAATCAGAGTGAAAGACCTAGCCCTGCCCCTCACCTGGGCATCACAGTAGAGATGGCCCTGGCTGCGGGAGTTGAGGGTGAACTGCCTCTGAGGGCGTGGGTGTGCCCACTCTGCCTCTTTTCTGTTGGGCAGTGGTGCCGATGAGGGAGAGACGCCCTCCTCTCCTCCCCCATTCTTAGTCATCTATGGCAGGTGAGAGAGCTAGCACTGGGCCACTAGAGTAGGAGACCTGGCCACTCTCCACCATTTTGCCCTAGTCACCTGTGGCAGACAGGAGGATTGGTGCTGGGGCCGTGATGTCAGGAGAGCTGTCCCAGAGCCTCACCTGATGCAGCACTCAGGAGAATGGCACTGCATCTCACCTGGGCAGCAGGGTAGTGTTGGCTCTGGTTGCAGTGGGTTGCTGCTGATCTGGACCCAAGGAATGAGGGCAGGGGAGCTGGTAGGCTGACTAATTCAGATACCTCTTGGACTGAGATCGAATCTTTGTATTGGCCCGCCCTCACATCTACCATATCCATGAACTGCTGGAGTACACGAAGATCTGGAGTTTTCTAGATCCGAATCTGCAGGATCTCCACGACACAGGGCAACAACAGGATATCCAAGGAGTCCTGGTGAGGTTCCAGTGTTGACAGAATAGCAGAAGCCAGAGGCCTTTTACCAAACCAATACTTGCAATGACCATTTGCACAAAGTGTGGGCAAAGGGTATACTGTAACACACTGTGATACATTACAGCTTCACAACAAGATTCTTTTTCTTTTGCGGGGCAGATTGCAAGGGTGGGAGTTGGTATGAGAGGAGGAGGAGTGAGTTGGATTGAGGTACATGACATGAAATACACAAAGAACCAATAAAAACTTAAAACCTCCATCAAATGATAGTATCTAAATTGCGTATACCCTTCTTGATTTTTCTGATAAAACATTCTAGTTAACAACAGACTGCATGCTATTTTCAAGCATCCATAAAATGTATCCCAACAAAGAAGCTGAGTCATGTTTAAAAGATTGAAATCATAGAGTGCCATCCAAACCACAAGGAAAACACTAAGAGTCAATAACAGAAAATATACGAAAACATGGAAATGTGCATCAGTGATCAGCATGTCAAGTATGTCTCAGGGGAAGACAAGATCCACACTGGACTGAAGAAAAATGAAAACCCAACAGAAAAGATCGGCAGAAGAGTGCAGTGTACGGTGGAAGAAATGTGTAGCCTCAGATGCAGACATGAGGGAAGAGGAAATGTCTTGAGTAATCTAAGCTCTGATTTCAAGACTCCAAGACGGAGTGTAGAACAAACTAAAGCCAGCACAGAGCAAGAAACAGCTTTTTAAAGGTACAGAAATGGCAGCAGCTGAGATGGCTCGGCTCTTAGAGTCAGTACTGCTCACAGAGAGGGTGGATCTGGGTTTCCAGGACCCTTACTGTGTGACTCCCAACACCATTTTCACAGCCTCCTCAGACTCTTAAACACACACGCAATCCCCTAAATAAAAATAAAATAACCCCATTTCAAAAATTAAATAATGACTATTATAAACTAAAAGCAAAAAACAAAATAAAACAAAACAAACAGCAAAACTAAACAAAAAGAAAACACCTTCGAAGACTTGCAAACGGAAAAGATCCACATTACCAGGAGTAAACAAGTGACATTCCAGATCCTTCAGAAATAAACAAAAATACTAAGACAATATTCTGGAACACTAAAAGTACCAAAAGATTATTAGATCTTTTCACAGTGAGGAAAATTCATCCTTTGCCATTATTTCTTAAAACAATCTCAAATTTGTTTTTTAAAGTTAAGCATTTACCTAGGACTACTTGTGAATAATTAGATATGTTGTCATGATATGCTAAATAACTTTTATCTTAAAATAAATCTTATATAGGCCAACATAGAATTCAAGTCTTTTGCTCTATTGTTCTGTCTACATTTCCATGGATCTGCATTTTCTGGTTCAATAGCCCAAATCTTGTAATGCCAATTTGTCTCGGAGTTTAATAAAAAGAATATTATCTCTTCAATTTCTTTATAAAGTCACTCAGATATGAGTTTTACTCTTAGCACTGCTTTCATCGTGTCTCATAAGTTTGGGCATGCTAAGCCTTCATGTTCTAAAAAGACTCTAAGCTAGACACAGGTGAAGCCAGAAGCAGCCGTAGGATGAGAAGGAGACAGAGGATTAGAACAGATGGCCAGAGTTAGTTTGAAGCCAACCACAGCAATTCAGTCAGAAGCCCACTTTGAGTCAGTCAGCTTGGAGAAGAGTTTTGAGCCAGAATAGTTGTTGAAGCAGCCAACCAAAGTTCATAAAGAACTAGAAAGGATGAGCTTATTCTGCAGTAAACCTCTGAGAAGACAACTATACAGGTGAGTAAAAGACAGTTTCACTTTTTTCTAACTTCTTCAGTTTATTAAAACAAGATTTGCTTTTGTAGGTTAGATCTCAGTATCATAGGCTTGGTCACTATTCTGTGACGCTCCAGGAAATGTGTGTAGAAATGTTAGGAGGTAGATCCTAGTAGAACAGAACCAGCTCACTGCTGTATGAAAGCCCTAAAGCAGTTATCTGCTTGACCATGACCAGATTCTCTGACACCGTGAGGTAGAATGTTTCCTTCTTTTCAGGTTATGATCTCAGGTGTTTATCACAGGAATAGACTTCTCACTATCACAATTTGTTTTCTGAATGGAGATCACACTAGTGATCTCAATGCCTTGAACACACAATCCTTTCTAATCACTGACATCGATTGCCACACATGTCTTACAATTTTTATATTTGGTGTTTTTACTTGTCCCAAGAACACTTCTTAACATTATACATATAACTTCCTGTTTTGTTCAATTTTCTGGTCTTTATTTCTATGCAGCCTCATTGTCACGTGGCCAGAGCTAAAGCTAATTCTGTATAAGGCATGGGAAAGGTGACGGCCACAGTAATTGACAGTGCTTAGGATGCTGAAAAGGCAGATTCAGAATAGCTGGTGCTAATGGGTCAAGTACAATGGAAGTGCTAGAGAGAGCTGGTGGGGAAGACCACCTGCCTGTACTTTTTGGCTGTTGAGCTCACTGTACATCACACTAGCCTTTAGCCATTGTCTTTGTAGTTAGTTGAGCAGCTTGCTGTCAGGTGCAGGGAGATTTTCCTCTCTCTCTCATCATCATGTTCTTTCTTTGCCCCTTGCTTTTCATCTCCCTACAGAACAAGTTAAGGATGACTCATTGGTACCTAGTTATGATGAAAGCCAGTCAGTGCTTGCTAGGCTAGTAGGGCTTCAGAGTTGTATATGGCCAGTGGCCATCCTATGTTGATCTTCTTGCCTCATTTTTATTTCTGCGTTTACCACACATTTTATACATAATATTCTAGGAATATGTGACCCCAATACTATACTATAAAATAACTAAATGATCATATGTGGAAAGATTAATTAATGCTCTTGACTGCGTGGTTTAGTTGTTTCTTTTTAATGTACAAAGTCATATATTTACAGAAGACAGGGCAGTAGAACCAAAGCTGAGGAATGGGAGGGAGATACATGTGGCATGGGAGAGTACAGCGTATGATCGACTGTAATATATATGTGCAGGAAGATGGCCTTACTGGGAACCAAGTTCAAAATGTGTGAACACATAGACACCAATAGATAGATGGGGGGGAGACGAGAGAGAGAGAGAGAGAGAGGGAGAAAGAGAGAGAGAGAGAGAGAGAGAGAGAGAGAGAGAGAGAGAGAGAGAGAGAGAGAGAGAGAGAGGGAGAGAGAGGAGGAGAGAGAGAGAGAGAGAGAGAGAGAGAGAGAGAGAGAGAGAGAGAGAGAGAGAGAGAGAGAGAGAGAGAGAGAGGAGAGAGAGAGAGAGAGAGGGGAGAGAGAGAGAGAGAGAGAGAGGGGGAGAGAGAGGAGGGAGGAGAGAGAGAGAGAGAGAGAGAGAGAGAGAGAGAAATTGGTAGGATCCTGATGAATGTTAAAGTTTCAGTGCCATGCTTCTACAGCAGAGGTGAAACTGGTGTGTACATGTCCTCCTTAATAATGACATTTCATGATCCCTCATCTTTACACAAACAATAACTTTTCTGTAAAATCTCACCCCATTATAGTTGCTAATGGTGGGCAAATGTGAGATCATTCCCCTCCTTTTTTTTTTTTTTTATAAAATTAGCAATCAGAGTTATTTGAAGCAGACTCACAAAGACAGTTGAGTAAAGTTATCTAGTCCTGAGACTTCTCCCAGCACCATTATATATCACTACTGCCCAATTAGTAAAGCAAGTGTTATCACCCCAAGTAAAAGATTTATGACCTAACTCACTGCATACTCCTTTCTAAGAGACAGGTGGTATTATCCTGCTGTGTGGGCACGGAGAGGACAGTACCATCTTTAACATCCACTCAAAACATTTGAAATGGTATCTTCTTGCCTAGGAGAGTGATTCACAACACAGAAAGTCTTCAACATGTTTTATTTTTCCTTCTTTTTCTTACTGAATTCTCCAGATATGTTCATGTTCACCTTTGTGAATGTGACTAATTCATTTGTCCTAAAATATCTATGACTCTATTCTTGTAGGAGTAGGGAGTGCAACTCAATGGTACCACATTTGTCTAGCATATGCAATGTCTTAATTCAATACCAAGAACAATAAAATCACACACACACACACACACACACACTCATTCTGGTGTGAGAACAAGTCACCAAGGAACAGCTGTTTCCAGGAATTTACCCCTGGGTTCTTATCTTTGATGGAGGGCAAAGACAGGTGTTTCTGTGGGCTGTGTTCTCCTGGGCTTCTCCCTGTAGCTCAGAAGCAGAGCTGAGTCTCTGCTGCTAGGAAGAAAAGAGTGAAAGACCTGGAAGGGGATCCAGGAAAAAAAATACACCGCTGCTTTCCTAAAAGCAGGCGCCTGTTCTGCAGGATCATAAGGTAAAGACAATGCCCAAAGGGGCCTGAGAACATCAAGGGGGTCTTTGAATACGACGCTTCTGCAGAAAATTTGAGTCTGAAGCATTCCAGGTAGGAGTTAATGGTATGAGTAAAGAAACAGATCGTGTTCCAGGTAAAAGACTTGTCTCCCTACTGTGCCTCAGGTCAGGTCAGGCTTAGAAAAGACTGTTCACTCGTCATGGAAGAGGCTGCTATTTTTGCTTTTCAGTTTCTTAACTGGCTGTCTGCTACCGAGTTTTGTTCACATCACCATTGCTCGAAACCTCTGGAGAGACTTTTGGCTCCTCACCTTTGAATTTGGAACCTAACCTTTTCAACTTTCTTGGATGATACCATTCTTAAATGAAGAAGTGTGTAGACAGTTGGTGAGACAAGAAAGATGCGACTGGAAGTCAGAGGCCCGGTGCACTGACTGCCTCCCCGTTTCCTTAGCGACCTCTGTGACCCTGTTGGGAAAGTTCGAATATCCTTTGCATGCTTTTAATGAGGCTGTTTACCCTGAATGCAAGATATGACATAACTGAGTAATAAATTCAGTCTTCTGAGCACAGGGGACAGAGATAGACTCTCCAGCCTTTAACCTGGAAAAGGACCCTGGTGCCCTACATAGACAGCACAGTACAAGGGTGTCATTGTCAGAAACCTCAGGAACCTAGAACTTTTGTGGGGCTACTCTTGACAAAACAAATTGTTTTAAAATTGTAACTTCAGCCCGTAAAACTGAACTATTATCCTCAAATGAGTGTGTATATGTGTGTAGGTAGGTATGTACAGAGTATTTTCAAACTACTGTTCCTGTATGTGTTATATGTGTGTGATGTGTGTGGTATATGTGTGTGATGTGTGTGCGGTATATGCATTTGTGGTGTGTGGTATGTGTATGATGCATGTGTATGTGTGCATATGTGGTGTGTGTGTAGTGTGTGGTATGCATGTAGGTATGTGTGTGTGAAAACATCCTATGTCCTATATATTTATATGTAGAAGGAATATAGGGAGAGCTATTAAGATGGGCTAGAAACTATTTGTCTCTTTCAGGAGACATAAAACTTAATGGAAAAAATGCTGTGATTAAAGACAAAAAACAAAAAACCAAAAAAAACAAAAAAACAAAAAAAACAAAACCTCTGTTGCTTTATGAAGCTTTTGCCTAATGGGCAAACACTTTCTCTGAGAAATCTTACACTTTCTCTAAATCTCTCTCTCTCTCTCTCTCTTTCATTTCTCCACCTCTCTTTTCTGTCTTGTACTTGCTAAGAATTGGATGTGTAAATGTATAGTCAGCTAGTCCTGCTTCTGTGACCATCACTATGATCACCATTTCTTTAGGTCTATTTAAACCTCTCATGCTTTCTGTCTGATTTTTTCCCAATTCCCCTTTCTAACCTCCATGTCTAATATATAGATACCATTCTTACCTTTGGATTTTTCTTTTTATGTTTATTTGAGTAATTAAAAGTGTTTGAAAACACACACTACTTAAGATATTAACTGCTGTATAGATAATTTCGTACTGTGAGATATCTAATGCTCTTTTCCCAACCTAATGTAACGTTATAATCTGTTTCCATGTTTATACCAATTTTGCCTTAGACTACTGCATAGTATGTGTCATTTGTTACATTTTATATTTTATTCTCCCACCAGTGGGTGCTCTGAAATACTAAACTGTACTCTCATAGATATTCTCTGACCTGGATCTGTTTTGCTTTATCCTTATGGAAAGAAAGCATAGACTCTGAAATTTTCAGTTAAGTCTCAGCAAATTCCTCCTTGGAATGGCTCTACTGGTATATATCTTCCTAAAATGTTCATTTCTGCCTTTCCTTTGAAAAAAATATCCAACAATTTGTAATTTTTCCCACACCAAGTATGCAATGTGGGAGAATTAAATTCCAGTTCCAGTTATCAAGTACGTGGTCATTAATTTCCTTTCAGAAAAGTTTGGATCCATGTCAGTGTAGTGGGATACTTACGTAGCATACTGCATTAATGTGGCCCGGAATTCCCCCTTTTCTACACCTATACATGTAGCATACAGCTTCAAATCCCCTACCACAAACAGTATCATCCATTTCTTCACTCCTTTGATGATGAGATGAACAGATGATGTACGCTGAGTGTTTGGTCATTGTTTCAGCCCATTCCTTAGTCACAATCAAGAAGGATAATAAGCCATAGGTAGCATGTTCTGCTTTCTACTAGACTGAAATTGCCATAACAAATTATCACAGACTTTATGGTCTAAAACAATGGCAACATATTCTTCACCATTCTCTGGGTCAGAGTTTCAAATGGGACATGCTCAAATCAGGAAACTGCAATCCTTCTGAAGGCCCTAGAGATAATCTCAGAAGAAACTTACTTGCCCTTCCTATTTCTACAGGATTCTCATACTCCGTAGCTCATGGTGACTTGGTGTACTTTTGAGGCCAGCAACATCAGACCCAGTCTTATTTTTGTCTTTCTCTGGTTTTCATTATGGTTCTATCTCTGTCTCCTCTCCTACCAGCTTCTAGATAATCCAGAAGAACGATTAAATTTTACTTAGTAGGCACCTTCATTTTCTCCTCAAACTTGATTCTTCTATGCCATGGCACTATCGTGCCCATTTCCCGTTTCTGGCAGAGAACATGTTCTCTGGAGGAAAAGGGAGTCAGTTACACCTACACATATAGCTCTTTACAATGGATCCACATGGTACAGATCTGGACCTAAATTGTGGCCTGGAGCTCAGTGCAAAGAGATCAGCAGAATCCTTATAACTGATGCTCAGGTCCACCAAGTAGTTATAACATCAGGTAGCATACGGGCTACAATACTGAGGTTGTTTGCTGCTCTTGTGATCAGTGGTTGAATTATCTGCAAACAGAATTTTACAGAGAATAGTTAAAAATATTAGTCTGATTTTACAAGGAGCCAGTGACTTTGTGACTCCGTTGGCTCTCATTGCCTGTCTTCTGTGCATTAAAAAATTCAAAATATTTTATTTTTTCTTTATAGTATCTTCATTTGTTTAGCTCTGTTGACGTTTGGTGCACTAACATGCTATTCTTGAGCAAACATCGTCTTCCCCAGAATCCCTTTCCTTACATGACCCTGGGCTCGGGTTTGACAATGAGTAGCACTCCACTAAAATTTGGAAGGTGGAAAATAAGGATGGTAATCTGTCCCTCAATGCAGCATAGACAATGTGATGAGATCAATATTTGTATCATATGAATATATCTTATGAATTTTTACATAAATACAAAGTTAAAACTAGGTAACTATTATACACAACGACTCAAATGATGATTGTTCCATAAATTAGTCAAATTGTCTTTGTCTAAATTCAGGTAAACACTGAGGTGACTCAAATAACTATCAAATAACTGTTGCCTTTGTCTTCATTCTTTCCCTTCTGTGTCTAGATGAATCACTCATTAACCAGAGTTTAAACTTTGGAAAGCAAGGCTGCAATTACTTGTTTCATACTATTTTAAAAAATTTAAAATACACTACTTATTGTGTAGCTGCATCCACTGTGATGCCTAGGGGGAGGTCAGAGGAGAACTGTTCTCTGAAAGTCTGCTCTTTCTACCATGTAGATCTCAGGAGTCAAATTTAGGTCATCAGGCTTGACAACAAGTATTTCTATCTGAATTATCTTTCTAGCATTGTTTAGGTTTTAAAGTATTTATTTAGTTTGTAAAATTATTTTATGCATATGTTCATGTGAGGGTATGTGAACATGGGTGCAGGTGCCCATGGCAGAATAATGTACTAGGAAGCCCCAAACCTATCACACTAAAGCTTCTCAAAGGATTATCAACAGTCTTTTGGGTGACAGTGGTGTTATGGAATTATGTGAAATCACAAAATGTGTCCTTGCAGAATAACAAAGTTGTCGTGTATGACTTTGTCCAAGTGGGGCTAAGTGTTAATGATTTAGTGAGTTGCCATACTTCTCATGGTTTATATCCATTCTCATCCTTGACTGTGCAGTGGAACTTGCCATGGGTAAAGACATACTAGAACATGTAGTCTGTGTAGTTGAGGTCATTGAAGGGGTTATTGGTAGCAACATTATTCACTTTGCCAGACATGAAAGCATCCCTGGTAAGCAGGTGCCCAATATAGCCTAATCTATTCACTCTGACCTCCACCAGCATGTCTCAAAGATGAGACTGCCTCTGAGCTAGAAGATGTGGCTGTCTCTGGAACAGCGAGCCTAAACTCTTTACATGTGTGTGTATGGAAGCGTCTACAGTAGTAGGTAGCTTTTCCATAGTACCTTTGGAAGTTCTTCAGTGTTATCTATCTCTCCACTATCCTCTCCTCTCTCTTACATTCCCAACCCCACTGTAGTTTAACCCTTCCTGTTTCATCACTCTCCATTTAAGCCTTTATGCCACTGAATTCTATGTTTCCCCAGTTGAATCAATACCTCCCCAAAATCTCACCTTACTTTCTTGACCTCTCTTGGTATTCCATGTAAAACACACGTCCAAAGATTCGAAGCTAATATTAATGTATGGAAGAAAAAAAACCACAATTTCTATCTTTCTGGGTATCTTACCTTATTGAAAATAGCTGTTTCCAGATTTATCTGTGAATTTCATAGTTAATTTTTCTTAATTCCAGTGTGTAAATATATCACATTTTCATTATTTATCTATTAGTTGATATACATTGAGGTTATTTCTATCTCCTAGTGATTATAACCAGGTATCTCTATAGTAATATACAAAGTTGTATAGCTGATTATGTGGGTTATCTGTTTCTAGTATTTTGAGCAACCTTCAAACTGATTTCCATAGTTGTTGCACCAGTTTTGTGCAGTCCACCAAAAGTGAATAATTGTTCTCCTTTCCCCACATCTATGTCAGCTTTTGTTATTATTTGATTTTAACCTTTGTCATTCTGATTATGAAAACATTACGGTTATGGACATTGTTTTGGTTATCTTTCAGAACTTAAAGTAAGACTATTGCTGAAGACGTGGCATACTTAAATTATAGAACACAAAGATAATCAAACTGGTGCTGACCTGAAAGCTAGATTCTTACTGGTCACCTTTTATTATGCTGGAAGGTACTATTCTGGACAGTTTTATTTCAACTTGACACAACCCAGAGTTATCTGGAAGAAGGTAGTCTCAAACTGAGAAACTGTCTCCATATGATCCAACCATTGAGCACTTTTTAAATTACTGATTGATGGGGGATGGCCCAACCCATTGTGGTTGGTGCTACTCCTGGGCTGGTAGTTCTAGGTTCTTCAAGAAAGCGGGCAGAGTAAGCCATGATGACCAAGTCATAGAGAATCATCTTTTTATGACCTCAGTATCAGCTCCTGCCTCCAGGTTCCTACCCTGTTTGAGTTTCTGTTCTGTATTCCTTCAATGATAGACTACAGTGTAGAAGTGTAAGCCAAATAAACCATATCCTCTACACACGCATTTGGTCATGGTATTTTATCACAGCAATAGAAAATCTAATTATGATAGGTACTTTGAATGCTACTAGAAGAAAAGTTATCATAATCTTACCCATCTGTGAACCTAGTGAATTACAAGAGTGATTGTTCTAGCAAGATATATTTGCTGATGCAATAGTATCATGAACATCATGGTACTAACCAATCTCTTTCTGATTAGATTTAGAGCTGAGAGAGGAAGAGTCAGTTGTTTTTTATAGCTTGGACCCTGGTAAGTCTTCCATGCCTCAATAGAAGTCACATAAAATGTGGGCGACACATAGTGGACATAATGGTATATAAAACAAAAAACAAAACAGACAGCTCAAAGTTGGCTGGGTAAAGAAGATGCTCCAACATATATCAAGGACACATGCTCCACGATGTTCATAGCAGCCTTATATATAATAGCCAAAAGCTGGAAAGAACCCAGATGTCTTCAACAGAGGAATGGATACAGAAAATGTGGTACATCTATACAATGGAGTACTACTCAAATTAAAAACAATGACTTCATGAAATTCATAGGCCAATAGATGGAACTAGAAAATATCATCTTGAGTGAGGTAACCCAATTACATAAAAAACACACATGGCATGCACTCACTGATAAGTGGATATTAGCTCAAAAGCTTGGATTACCCAACATACAATTCACAGACCACATGAAGCTCAAGAAGAAGGACGGCCAAAGTGCAGATGCTTCAGTCCTTCTTAGAAGGGGAAACAAAAATATTAATAGGAAGAGATATGACAAAGTTTGGAGCAGAGACTGAAAGAATGGCTATTCAGAGCCTGCCCCACCTGGGAATCCAGCCCATATACATACAGCCACGAAACCGAGACAATATTGCTGATGCCAAGAAGTGCATGCTGACAGGAACCTAATGTAGCTGTCTCCTGAGTGGCTTTGCCAGAGCACATCAAATACAGAGGCAAATGCTAGCAGCAAACCATTGAACTGAGAACGGGGTCCCCATTGGAGGAGTTAGAGAAAGGATTGAAGGAGCTGAAGGGGTTGGTAACCCCCATAAGAACAACAATACCAACCAACCAGAGCTCCCAGGGACTCAACCACCATCCAAAGAGTACACATGGACAGATTCAGGACTCCAGCTGCATATGTAGCAGAGGATGGCATTGTTTGGGCACCATTGGGAGGAGAAGCCCTTGGTCCTGCCAAGGCTGGACCCCCCCAGTGTAGGGAAATATCAGGGTGGGGAGGCAAGAAAGGGAGGATAGTTGAGTGGGGAACACCCTCATAGAAGAAGGGGAAAGGGGAATGTGATAAGGTGTCTATGGGTGGGAAACTGGGAAAGGGGAAAACATTTGAAATGTAAATTTAAAAATCCAATATAAAAAGAGGGTCATAGGTCTGGGAGGAGGTGGAGGGGGGTATGAATATGATCGAATCAAAATACATTATATAAAGCTCTCAAAGAAGTGGTAGAATCTAAAGGTTTAAATGAGCGAATTATATGTAGCTTCCCTTTAATAATCTACTCATCAAAAAAGTAACTATAGTTTTCATACGTATGTTTTGAGAGGATTTGTAGTGATATATGACTTCCCATAAAACCCTCCAAATCATTTGCATTTTCACATTTCTCCATGGTATTTGAAATACATAACTCTCCAAAGGGGTATGATGGATCTTAAAAAGCTCATCTTTTTCAAAAATTAAAATAATGAAGCTTCCTGAATATACTATGGAGAAACTGTTGTGTTGTTTTAGAAATTCAAATCCTGGTTTAGAGAATAGAGAGTCAGAGTTCAATCCTTGGGAATCAAATAAATAAAAGGAAAGAATTAACTTCTACAGGTTGTGGTTAACATGGACCCAAAGTTAGGTTTCCAACGTCTTTTTCAAATCTGTTTCAAGTTGATGTATTTACTGAATGGCAAAGATCCCCAATCACTGTGAGTTTGAAGGGCCAAACAAGGAAGGAAGGGTGATGGGCATTCTTTAAGTACATCTTATAGCATTGTCTTCCATTCAGCTCCTCATTTGCATAAGACAACAGTCTGGAATTTATCCATACATAAAATTTATTTATTATATACAAATCCATTCAATTAAACTTTATGAATAAATATAAGTCCTGATAAAGACCCCAGGATATATGAGTGCATTGAGAACAGATAGCTTCCAAAAATATCAAATTGGCATTTAAATAGTATTTTTGTAGTTTCTCTTCTTCATTCAAGAAAAGATACCCGTGGCATGAAAGTATTATCAGTGAAAATTGATGGAGTAAAATAAGCAAATGTAAAATATATGGGGATGTTCAGGACATAAGCCACCAGATGAAAGGTTCCATCTTATATACCCTGGGGTTTTCAGTTGCTCTAGTAAAATAGAAATGCTCACAGACACAAACACTTAAAGAGATCATGCCAAGGTTTCTGTTGATTCAAAGTCTTTCCATTTTAAAGGCAAGAAGGGGAACAAAAATCAGGTGTATTTGAGAGTACATGCTTCACAGGAATGACTTCATATAGACTTTAAGCATTTTCCATAGTAATATAAGATACTCAACCCCAGGGCTCTAAATTGAAGACCATAATGACTTTTATTCAAAGGCCGACAAGGTACATCAAAAACCAGTTAAAAAGGAAGCAACTATCCTGTTATACAGTTATTGTCTTTAGAATATCTCTGTTGATAAAAGTACATACTGCACTGAAATGGTAGAGCCAATCTGCTCTGTCTTAGTTAGGGTTTTACTGCTGTGAACAGACACCATGACCAAAGCAACTCTTATATGGACAACATTTAATTGGGGCTGGCTTACAGGTTCAGAGGTTCAGTGCATTAACATTAAGGTGGGAACATGGTGGCATCCAGGTAGGTATGGTGCAGAAGGAGCTGAGAGTTCTACATCTTCATCTGAAGGCTACTAGCAGAATTCTGACTTCCAGGCAGCTAGGATTAGGGTATTAAAGCCCACTCCCACAGTGACGCACCTACTCCAACTAGGCCACATTTACTTCAACAAGGCCACACCATCAAATAGGGTCAATAGCTGGACCAAGCAAATAAAAAACATCACAAACTCCCCACCAGTAGCTACACAGTGCACCGATATTGTGGATTCTTGAATGAAACACACACACACACACACACACACACACACACACACACACACACACACATATATACATACACATAACCTTAGTTTTAATATGACCTAAGCAGCTTAATGGCTAGAGCACTCCCAAACTTCCACATTGCTAACTCCTCCCCTCCAATACTCCTGAATTATCACTTACTAAAATCTATATTCCATCTTTGCTAGCCCAGACCCAAATGGGGACAGGGGGTTCCCTGGGGCTGCTCTTCCCCATCTCTTACATGACTGTATGCTTTCTTTCCTGAGCTCCCAAGCCTGATCCTCCTGATTCCCTACCCTGGAATACTTTTCTTCTTCTCTTGGTTTTCTAAAGTCCTGCCTCTGTCTCCCTACACAGCTGTTGGTTGCCAGCAATTTTATTTACCAATTAGAGCCAACTGGAAGAAGGGACCCCATAGCATCTTACATGCAGATGTGCAAATTCCTGTGTAATATGGGAACCCAATTAACGTCATATAAGCAATAACCAAACTCCATCTTGATTCATCTCAGTGACTCTTTGGAGAAGCCTCAGTTGAAAAATATGTGTAGTAGGTTTAAAAAACATAGCCAGAGATTTAAAAATTTACAAATGATTTGAAGTAAAAAAAAATATAAATTTATTTTATTTTTATATGTGTGTGTGTGTGTGTGTGTGTGTTGCCTACAAGTATTCCTGTGCACCACATTTATACAAGGTGCTTATGGAGGAAAGAAGACAGCATCTGATTCCAGAAACTGCAGTTATCCACAGTTCTGTGCCATCATGTGAATGCTAGGAATCAAACCCAGGTTCCCTGGAGGAGCAATCAGTACTCATAATCACTGAGTCATTTCTTCAGTCTAACTAAAATGAAATTTAAATATTGAAAACACATAATCCTTCCCTGAAAGACTGTAGTAACACATGTTATTCATCCATATCTATCTATCTACCTATCTATCTATCATCTACCTATGAGGCAGTTCCTAGATACTTATGCCCATCTGAGCAATTAATCACTTTTGGAATATTTTGTTCTTGACCCAGAAGACTTCTGCTCACAAAACAGTCTTCTGTTTTGTTCCATATTCTATTGGACTCTTTCTTTTTCTGTGGTCAAAATTGTCAGGATTTTTAGCTAGTTTTCAAGATATGCCTAATTCCAGGTTTTGTGAAAGGACTCCAGCAGGTAAAATACTTGTTTATATCCAACAATTTGAGTTCCATCCTTAAAACTCACATAAAAGTGGAAAAAGAGAATCAACTCCACAAAGTTATCTATGACTTCCACATATTCACAGTGGTGTTTGTGTACGCCCATCACAATAATAATAATTCTGGTAGTAATAAAATAAAAATAACAGCTTATTGTTTAGTTTTGATGTAGAGAATGTATCCAAAATATAAGAATTTTATTTAATTGCCCCCTTCCTTGTTCACTTCCTTAAGGCAATCACTGCAGACAAAGAGATGTTCTGTTCCCTGTGACCTTTTAGGCAGTATTTCCTTCCATAAAATGCAAAGCTATTGTTTAATCCATATTTATTATAAGGATTTGGTGCTATATTTTTATGATTGGCAATCACTGAAGGCTTTATACCGGGGGCCCCTCAGTTTGTTCCTGAGCTTTTAACATGTTTCATTTTTAAATTGCATATATTAACAGCAAAGCTGCAAATCTATAAACAACCTCACATGGACCTTCAGAGAAAGGTGGAAGGGGATAGTTTCTCTGAGTGGTTCTTGTTATAATAAAGCAGTAAGTGAAGAGATGGTTCTGGGATGCATTGTGCCTTTGAAATGGGAAGGAAAGGTTTTCTGTAGTGGGCATCGCCACCGGGAAGCCGTCACAATGCCCGGTTGGTTCTACTGCCTTTTATAGTTCTCAAGACTGTATCAAACTCTCCTGCTGAGTTCCTATCTCAGGCTCACATATTCATATTAACTCTAGCTGGAATGAGATAGAGTTCTCTTACTGAGAAAAAGCTATTTTGATCTGTACACTTTATCATTGAAATGTTTCCTGAAAGCCTATCTTGCAATATTTCTATGAAAATTATGTTCTATAGAATCTTAGGATTCAGTGAGATATGAGAAATGTTGCATAAATAAAAGGGATCTGCAGTAAATTTATTAAGGATTTTCTGAAAACTTTACTTCTTATCATAAAGACTCATAATTTAATTAGCATATAAAAGGCTCAGAGAAACTACATAAAAGAAATCTGCCTAACTTTGATAGTTTTCAGCATTACTCAAAATTCTGCAGACATAATTCTTGTTTTTTTCATCTACTATCTGTGACTATCTCATGTATTATATTTTGAAGAAGACTGCTGTAAACATGACATAATTTATTCAGAAATTTGATTCCTCCAGTACAGATAGTACCCAGTCCTGTAAAGTTTAGAACAGACTTTACTGGGTCAACATAACTCCTTACTACATTCTAAATTTTATTCTTATACCCACAGATAAGTACAATTCTCAACCTTCATCAAAGAAGCTAGAATAAAAAGTATCTTTACAGGAAAAACAACTGGACACAACTCAGATATCTATGGATTCTGAAGACCTAAGCCCCAGGAAATATATGTTGCATCACAAAGCTTTGGGGGGGGGTAAAGGATTGTAAGAGCTAAAGGAAGACCAGGAAGTCTCCTGTGTGAGTGCCTCACTTAGAAATGACTGCATAAACAAGGCCTGAACAAAGACACTATCAATAGACAAGCACACGCAGAACTGGGAAATCTCTTAAGTGTTTCCAGAAAAAAGCAAACAACAAAACCAAAATAAAACAAAATGAAAACACTATAGAAAATAATGATTACTGAGAAAAAGATTATTACCTCTCCCAGGCATGAGAACACCAATTGGCTTTCCAATACAAAGTGGTATGGTTAGTATTGAAGCCACATAGTGCATACAGACAGTAAAAATGGAGTCATCCTGCTATATTTTATACAGTTGTGCATATGTGTGCATGTGAATGTGTGTAACAATAATAATCAAGGTAAATGATCCTATCATTTTGAAATGGATGCTTGGGAGGGGTTGAAGTTAGGGGACTAGGGCAGGTCTAGAGGAAGCCAAGTGAAGGGGTGAGTAATGCAATTCTATTTTAATTGTAAACATATTTAAAAATAACAAAATTTAAAATGTTCAGAAGCAAAATATATTTGCAAACCTTTCTACATAGCGAACTCATATGCATCAAATGATTCTTGCACAATCTGAATTTCTAAATTTTAAAGCTAATGCTACCTTTAACATTTATGGACATCATGCATGGACATCATCTGCATTAAATGAGTCTAGGACTCTCTCAGATACGTAATCAAATGTGAGGCAGGCTCTAGGAATTGAGGAGCAAATGATCGGCACAGAGACTGCATGCTTGGATGGTGCCCTGGCCTCAAAGCAAGATTAGGGGGATTGTGAAAATTGATGTGGAAGGGCCAGAGAAAGCCAAATGAATCCATAAAACAATCAGAAACCAGGAGGGCCAAGCCCCTGGAAAGCATGCAAAGATAATAGATCAAATACCAGGACTCTGCAAATGTAGGTGATAACATGAGGTGGAAAAAGCAAGGCACAAAAGGGTGAAGGAACATGGGGTAGAGAGCAACCACGCTACTGAATAGGCACAAATAAATTAATAAATAAATGGTGCTGAAGAGATGAGCTGTCATTAAGAGCATATTGCTCTTGCAGAGGAACCAAGTGTGGTTCTCAGCACCTATGTTGAGTGGTTCATAACCTCTTGTAGTTTCCACTCATAAGAATTTACCCCCTGCCACTGGCAGGGCTGTGTAAACAATGTCATGCCAGAGCTGAACAGGAAGCCCACAGTGGCATGGTCGGCTCCCACCCTGATCATGCCTGTCATGAATCTGACATGCCACCTGGAGAAAGCTGCCAAGCATGAGGACATTGAGAATGTGGTAAAGCAGGCACTAGAGGGCCCACTAAAGCGCACCCTACACCACACTGAGGACCAGGCTGTCTCCTGCTACTTTAACAGTGATGCCTACTCTTCAACTTTTGATGGTAGGACTGGCATTTCCCTCAATTTTTCATTTCTGGTATGACAGTGAAAATGGCTACAGCAACAGGATGGGGGACCTCCTGGCCTACACGGCCTCCAAGAGTAAGATGCCCTACAAGAACAAGAGGAAGAAAGAAAGAGGCCCTCAGATACTGAGGCGTCCCTGTCCCAACTCAGCATCAATTGAGCATCTTCCTGCATGGTTTCCATTGCAGACCCAAGAAGAAGAGTAGTGGTTTAGGGAGCCCTACTGATTTTAGTACCATCAATAAAATTTACCGCATCTAGCCAAAAGCAAAACAACCACCACCGAAAAGTGTTTGAATTACCTTATACTGGGTGATGCTACCACTAAGAGACCAACTAACAAGTGAAATGGGTCACTCCTTTTGGAGTTGTTGGCCAGAGAGTTCTCTTAGGCGCCTAAGCTTCGTAAGTGACAAATTATTTAAAACCCCTGATGTCAAAGACAAGTAAAGAAATTATTGTAATATTTCTCATTGACATTGTAGATATGGATAATAATGTTTTTAAATTCCTCAGTAAAAACCAGCTTAGGACATGAATGATGGGTTTTGTCAACTCGTAGATATAATACTAGCCAGTAAACAAAAAAATTAATTACAACCTGAAATGAATTTTTATGGCTGCTTTGTGTTCAAATATGTAGAAACCTCATGTCTTCTCAAGGATATAATAATAAGCATATTTGAAATAAATTTTGCAATGGCTTTGAATTATGTACATTAAAATACATGACATTTTACTCCCTGATCTAGCAATTTTATTTTTAGAACTTTTCCCTACAGGTAATCATATAACTATTATTTCTTCCAACCCTATTTGTGGGATTTTAGAATTTAGGGATAGTACAAAGGACTCCATGTAGAGAATTGCTTAAATGAGTTCTGATCTGAATATACAATAGTATATTCTACAACATCAACACTGCGAAGTTCAAATATGATATGGAAAGATCATGAAAGATGTACTCTGCAGTGGAGAAGATTTTCAAAACACTATTTGTGGCACTTTGTGACTTCGCATACACTGTATATTTCTATACTGAACCCCTCATATCTACAGGCTCTGAAAGCATGAAAAGCATTCATGAGGAGGAGAATGAGGGGGAGAGGGAAGAATAAGAAAAGAAAGAAGGAAGGAAGGAAAGAAAGGAAGAAAGATTCTTGACATGACATTCTAAGACAAAAATCCTCCAGACATGCCATTGGTTTTCTACTGGGCATTTACTATTGGGCATGCAGCCTGCCCTTAAGAGTAGCTTGTTTCCCCAGTGAGACACACTTGGTGGAAGAAAATACATTTTCATCAGCACGTGTCTATCAATCACAGATAGCTTCTGGACTAGGGATGGAGTCCACGTCCCCTTTCAGCTCTAGAATACCGTCTGGCTCATAGCCTGTGCATGCTGCCACACTCTGGTTTATAAGCTTGTTGGTCCTGCTGGTTTAGAAGGTCTTATTTATTTTGGTGTCTTCCATCTCCTCTGGCTTCACACTCAGGGTCACCTGAGCCTTGAGGGGAGAGATTTGATGGAGACATCTTGTTTAGGACTGAGTGTACCAAAGGCTGTCACTCCCTGTATATGGTCTCACTGAGAGTCTCTGCTGCAGGAGGAAGGTTATCTAATGATGACTGAAGAAGGTGCTGCTCTCTTTTTGGCCTGCACATGAAGACTTCTTAGCGTCGGTCCCTGAACAGTTCAGTATGACTATATGCATTGCATTTACATTGTACTCAATGTTGTAAGTCATTGAGAGATGAGTGAAAACACGTGGTGGGATGCTCTTAGGATCTATGCTAATACTGATGGAGAATCTTCAGCTTAAATCTGGGAACCCCAGGAGCAATAATCCAGAGATACTGCCAGACAGGTCTAGATCTGACACATTCCATGCTTCCTAGAAGACTTTGATTGGTTCAATAATAGTGATTATCTGGAGGGGGGTGTGAACGAATAGATTATAGTAGCTTTCTTTCTTTGTTGATATCTACTTGATACAAATTTGTTTATACATCTAGGTGGTTTTCTTCCTTCCATGCTACTTTTTTTCCCACTATATTCTGTTATCCTTTGAAAGTGCTTTGTAAAACACAAGAAAGAGCTGATATTAACTGTAATCTTCCCTCTGTTGTTCTGATGGAGCAGGGTCTCACAGGAGTTCCCCCAAATCACCGCAATTACCCTTCTTTGTGCTAGACATTTGTGTTTCTATAAACCCAGCCCTTGCTGGCTTTGCTGTTTATGACTGAGGCTGGAAACTACACTTCCCAGAAGACCTTGCACATTGGCTTCTAGATGTGTGTGGTCCATAGGAGGATTTAAAAGAAAGGAGGAAGAGAGAAGTCAGGGTAGTTTTGACTCCCCTTCTCTTCTTGCTTGGCATCTGCAATAGTGGCAGCCCTTCTATCAGCCACTCTCCCCCTACGCACTCCAGCTCTTCTTCTTCTTCTGCCCTTGTAACTCTGATCCAAGGCTGTTCCTTGCTTCCTTCCATCTCTAGCCCAAAGGTTCTCAACCTGTGGGTCTTGACCACTTCAGGGTTGCTTAAGACCATCAAAAACGAAGGTATTTACATTACAATTCATAAAAGTAGCAAAGTTACAATTATGAAGTAGAAAAAACTAATTTCGTGGTTGGGGTCAGCACAACATGTAGACCTGTGTTAAAGGGCCGCAGCCTTAGGAAGGTTGGGAACTACTACTCTAGCCTAAAGTTTGCAGCAGCAGCTCCTGTCCTCTCCCTTTTAGTTCACTTTTCTGTGTGGACTGCACTGAGTTCCAACCTGTGATTGTCTTCTAACTTGTGATCTCCCAGCCTTAGCCTCTATGGTTCTGGAATTATGGATGCATATCACCATACACAGTGCATTGTTTTACTTCCTTTTTGCTGTGATAAAATACTAGGACCAAAACAAACTTGGTAATGAAAGCGTTTATTGCATCTTACAGGTTACTTACAGGTCCGTCACTGAGGGAACTGAAGCTGAGACCAATTCAGTTTACTGGACTGCTCATAGCTTCATGTTCAGCTGATTCTTATAACTCCCAGGACTACCAGCCTAAGGGATATACCCACCCACAGTGGACTGAGCACTCACACTTCAATCAACAATCAAGAGAATGTCACACAGACATGCCCCCAGGATAATATGATGGAGGTAAAATTCTAACGTTGAGGCTCCTCCCAGATGATTTCAGTTTGTCTGGACTGGAAAAACTACCCCCTAAACCTTGTTTATAATTTATATTGATATAAAATAATGACTGGCTCTAGGGTCCCTCATGAATACAGAAACTCACAGATCTTATATAAAATTATGTGGAACTTGCATATGACCTATTTACATTCTCTTACTATTTTAAATCATTTCTACATGACTCATGATACATAATACCACACTAATGTTATGCAAGTAGCTTTTATGCTATATTGTTTAGAGAATAATAAGAAATCATATGTATATGCTCAACAAAGAAGCATATTTTTTCCTTGAATAGTTGTGATCTGGGACTTGTTAACGCTCCAAATGCAGACTCCAAATGTAGCATATGGATGGTTAACTATTTTGAATGACTCATTATCATTTTGAAGGATTCCTTGTGTAACAAAGCATTCTGAAACTATGGGTATGGCTCGCACACTCTGGGCTGCATTCTGATTGATACGTAATTTGCATTCAGTTTATCTACCACAAATTTTCTTGCTAGACAAATGGAGTGGAAAACAAACGGGAGAAGAAAGTACACCCCCCTAACATAAGAGGGAACTAAGGGATCACGTTGGGGAAGAACTTCATCCCACTGAAAAAGGTTTCTTCACACTCGGTCTATGCAGTACTGCATAAAAGTCACCATCAGCTGATGAACGGCAGGGCTGTGATTTGGATGAAGGCCTTTCTATATCTAAAGTCCATGTTTATTTCTAAGACAGTATCAACTTTTTTTCTCTTTTCTGCTCTCTGCTCAGAGCATTCTTTTGTATTTCATTTTCCAGGCATGTGGCATTTGCTGTTGTTAAGCTTTCCTTTGGCTAATCCGGTAGACATATTTAAGTTGAGGTAGTTGATAATCATTGCTCTGCCAGAAGGGAAAAGTGTGGTTTTGAAATTTTAACTGAAGCCAGTGATCGTTTCCCTCAAAGCATTTCTTCCCTCGTTCACATTTTGTTTTGCCAGTTGCTAGATACACAGCGCTGAACAAGACAGATTGCAGCCTGGTTGGGAAGAGAGTCATCAAACAATTTTATTGGGTTGTGAGTAGAAGAAATGTTCTGTGGAAGCATGGAAGGAGGAAATTGCACTGTGGAGGCCAGAAATACTTCCCCGAGGAAATGAAATTTGTGTTGACCATAAAAGAGGTATTAGATAAGTAAGGGCTGGGTAAGTGGGAGGGAGGGAAAATTATATGACAGTGTGTACACCGGGCCTGGTGCAAGAATAAGAGAATGACCCATCAGAGGAGCCTTTTAAGGCCCATAATACTGAAGTGCAGGCGAGCTCAAGCTAAAGGTAAAAACGTGGGAGGCAGCCCCAAGTACAGACCCCCAAGGGATGAATTACGTATTGTGTGTCCTTTCTATCCCCACATGGTGGGAAACTATTGGGAAATACTTATTACGAGGGAGACACGACCAGACCCGGATTTTTTAACAGGAATATTCAGGCTGCATTTCTCAGGGGAGTATGGCCAAAAGTAAAGGCAGAAGAGACTAAACCAGTCAGGAGCCATTCTCAGAATTCTTATGGGGATGGCAGTGGCTGATGGACAGTGGCCTATGGATGAAAGAAAAGATTTTAGAACCAGTTAGTATGCAAAACTAAGATGACAAGAGGAGTCAAAGATACATGTGAAATAAAATGTGTCATGTGATTAAATGGTGGAAAATAAGGAATAAGTTATGTGTGGAAGTTCAGCTATGTAGTGCAGATCATTTTAGAAGAATCTTTGAAGAGTCAGTGTAATGAGGACACTTATACATTCTTTCTGAGTGGCAACAAGAAATTAAGATTGCATAAATTGGAATTGGGGTCCTTGGGTGATAATTGATTATCTGAGGAGGGTGGCTGGAATTATTAAAGGTGCATGAGAACAGGGAGGTAGCCTAGGATTGAAGGATCTCAAAGAGTGAACCAGCTGGTGACTTCACGAAGGTTTCTTAGTCCTCTGATATGACAGGAGCTCAGATGCTGTCTGTCCTGTTCTACTGTGGGGAGGGTTACTTTTAAGAAGAGCATTTATTTTACAACAAAGGCTCAATTTTAAACTACATGTACATACACACACACTATCACTCTCTGTTTCTGTCTCTCTCACATACATACTCACGTATACACAGACCTATGCAGGCAGACATTCTGAAATATGGGACCAGCACAGTCTGATTGGATTTTTCCTTTTTAAGAGAACTGTAACTCCCAGGCACCAAGCCTTCTGCCAGTGTGTTTCAGCAGAAACCAGAGAATGTTCAGTATAGCCTTCAAGGTAGCTGCTGGTATTCTGCACATGTTCTCAGTTTCTCAACCTTCAGTCTTCATCACCCACCTTGCCTATTCCAGAAGTTTTCTCTACACTTGATCAATTTGAAGCTCCCCCGTCTTACTTGGTAGTGCCTGTAAAAGTCATTTTATTCCACTTTTAGGTACAAATTCTTTTGAATGGCATCTTTCACATTCTGTGGAAATAAAAACCTCAGCCCAAGAAGATGTTTGGAATGTGTGTTTCTTATTGCAGACCTGTCAATAGCAAATTCCTTATGTTGTGCTGTTCAAGGGCTGGCTGTGTTGTTGTGACTGTATGCCAATTGTGGAAGAGGACAGTGACTCCAAGACAAGGAGACCTGTCGAAATCACACTCAACTAACACATTCTTCTCACTCACGTGTAAGGGTATTGTATGTGTTCATGTTTGTATGAGTATTCACATATATGGGTGCAGGTATGTGTTTGGGTATACATGCACATGTGTGCTCATATATATTGAAAGTCAAAATTGACATCAGAAGACTTCCTCAATCACTCTCCACATTATTTATTGAGACAAGGCTTTTTCTGAATGTGAAGCTCCTGGTTTCTGCTAGCGCTACTATCTGGCTAGCTTTGGAATCTCTTGTCTGTGCCTTCTTAGTGGAACAGTTATGGGTGGCTTCCATGTCTACATGGCATTTATGTGTATGTGCTGAGATCCAGACTCTGGTCCTCATACTTGCATAGTAAAATACTTAACCACTGAGGCATTTTCTCACCAGTTTTGCTAACAAACGAATGTTAATTAAAATTGCAAATCAATTTTACTTTGTTGAGTTTTTAAGAAGATTTATGTATTTACATGTGGATCAGTGTTTTGTGTACATGTATATGTCTGTTCATGGTATGTGTCCAATGCCCT
Source organism: Rattus rattus (assembly GCF_011064425.1). NCBI lineage: Eukaryota > Metazoa > Chordata > Mammalia > Rodentia > Muridae > Rattus > Rattus rattus. The sequence continues at coordinate 28,010,171 of NC_046168.1, read as the reverse complement.
ACTGCCTGAATAAAAAGTCTGATCACTTGGAACAGATCAACTGGAATCAGACAGTTGTGGGCTGCCCTGTGGGTACTGAGAAATGACCCTTGGTTCTTCGCCAGAGCAAAAACTACTCTTAACAGCTGAGCCATCTCCCCAGATGAACTTGTTGATATTTTAAAATGAAACTCACTAAACTATAAAGGCAAACAAATGCACAAGTGTGGGGGTGGGGGGAATGTCGGTTACTCAAAGTTGAACCAAGTCTCTGAGGTGCAAATGGAAAGTTAAAGAGAAATCTTTGCTATGTTTCAGAAATGAGTCAACTGAAGTATTAGAGTTCCAAGTCTGTGTCACATAATTTAGTTATTTAAAAGACAAAATATTTTTCCTTTTCTAATTCACTTATTAGGGCATCAGTCCTTTCCAACTGTGAATTCCAGGGGTCCTTACTATATTTTCATGAGTTATGAAATCTCCAGTGTGTTTAACTTTAGAATGTTACTATCATTCTGGAAGGACTTCCCTGCCCCCAAGCACCATTCCACACAGTTTTTCCCCTTTTCTCTACTACTATTCCATGCCATGACCACTGAGAAGATACCAACTCTGTGACTTAGTGGGTAAAACACACAGATCGTGTGAAAGCCCCCAGAACCCATGCATATCTAGCTGCGGTTGTGTAGTTTGGAGATGCAATACCAGGGTTCCCATGAGATACCAGGTGAAGTGGGAGGTGGGGACATGAAAATTTCCTAGAAGCTACGAGCCTAGGTAGGCTCGTGTACAGAGCAGCAAACAAGATGAGATGGACCCTATTTTAAACGATGTGAAAAAAGCAGGGAGGTTTTCTGGCCTCTACACACCATGGCATGAACACACATACACGCACACAGGCATGCACACACACTGGAGCAGAACTGCCCAGGTGAGCAGCTCAAGTTTCCGTGCATAATCCCGGGGCGTTCTTAATGATAAAAGTCTGAAGTTTACAAACCAAAAAGGAAAAGAGAATCTGATGAATATAAACATAGATCATCATTTTAAATTTATTTTTTCCTTTCAGAAATCCTGCATCTGTCCCCGTGCGTCTTTAACCATGCTTTCTGTGGGTTAGAACAAACAGCTCACGCATAGCTTTGGGCTCCTGTACTACCCCCATTTCTTCCAACCAAAGTAATTGCTTTTGTTCCTAAAATCATTACAAGCATCCTGAACATTTATGCACTGCTTATTAGCATAGGAAGAGACTTTCATTAGCATTTATGACATTTTACTTCACAAAACCATTCTGCATTCTTAATCTCTACTTTGGGCTCAGAGCCCTCTTCTCCATCACACTTTCTGGAAGCCCCTCTCATGTCTACAGTAACTCCTGGGCTAACCTTTCCTTACCCACTAGGGAATGATGATTCAAGATCCGATCTTAATCTTTACTTTTCTCCTCCTCATTGTCTCTAACCCATTTGCTCTGTGCTATGCTTTTCTTCCTCTGGAATGAGCATGGAATGAGCAATTTTAGTGGGAAGCTGTCTCCTATCCCAAGGTTCCCATTTCTAACTGTTCCATGTGCCCATCCTCCTCAAGCATCTTTCAGTGTGCATCCGGCAGGATTTAGCACACTCATTCCATCAAACAGCTTCCTGTCTCCAACTGCCACTTTCAGCTAATGGACCAAACCAGGAGCTATCATATGGTTGAAAATCTGGAATATTCTATTTATCTCTCACCTCCTTCACATTCCTTATGTAGTCTGCCAAGACTGAGAAATTGTTCTTTTCCCACATCTTCTCATCCTTCTTTCCTTTGTCCCCTTTTATCCTATCATGCTGAAGCCAGGGAGGCACTATTCAGTCCTTCTCATTGCCTGTTGTCTGCCTTCTCTGGGAATAGAGTAAGTTACTTTTTCTAATTTAAATTTAACCGAATCCTAATTTTTAAATACTAAAGGCCACATTTGTTTGCCTAATATTGCTTTCTTTAAGAAGTCTCAGTACTGCTCATTTTCCATGCCTGCCTGGTCAAAGCAGGTCACTTTGTGTTCTCTCCAATACCCTCCTTTGGCTGTGTGATAATTCACCATCTTTTGCAAATATTGAATTCTTTTCTTTCTCAAATCACCAATGTACATAAAACATTTATCATCCCATCTTTGAAGTCATTCTTTTCTTTTTACTTAATTTTGAAATTTTATTTGCTTTTCTTTTATATATGAGAGTATTTTGCCTGAATACATGTCTGTCCACCATGTATGGGCCTGATGCCAATGGAGGTAGGAAGAGGAGGTCCAGGGCCCTGGACATGGAGTTACAGATGGTGATGAGTCACCCTTTCAGGTCCTCTGCATGAACAAGTGTTCTTATCCCCAGAGCTATCTCTGCATCCTCCTGTTTTGATTTTTCTTAATTTTTTTGAACTCTATAACATCCGTGGGACATGTACTTGTTTAATCATTTCTCAGGCTTATTTTCCTCTAGAAAGGTGGAGAGGGGATAGTAACACAAGTTTCTGTCTTACTATACTCATTTGTCGTAGTTATTTGCTGTATCAAATTACAAAATTAGTGCTCATTTCAATATTATCAAACACATCTTTGTTTCAATGTAATTGAAGCTGGCAGTGTATAGTATATTTCGTAAAACTTTCAAAGACCCAGGTTCTTTCATGTTCTTCTTCAACAGTACATGACTTTGAAAAATGAAATGAGCTTTTGGGATTTGGGGACCAAAAAGAAAGATGGATTGAAGAAGAGGAAGAAGGATGGTACAAGTGTGCTGTGTCTCCAAGTTAAACTCCTGGAAAGGACAAATAATACCTTTCAATTTGCTCTCCATGTTTGAGTCACATGTCCTTACTTAGCTATGAGACATTGAAAAATTATATTTTCTTAAATTATGCATGGTAATTCATAATAAAAACATATCAAAACAAAACAAAATGATTGCTAAGGAACTAAGATAAAAACCCAGGTACAAGTTGGTATCAATAGGGAGGTCAGTGTTGGTAGCCAGAGCATCACTGTGGTTCTCTCAGACCATGCATGTGTGGTGCAGAAATGTGTGAGCAGAGCATCACTGTGGGTCTGAGAGAGGCCATGCAGGTGTGGGGTGAGGGTGGAGTGAGCAGAGCATCACTGTGGGTCTGAGAGAGGCCATGCATGTGTGGGGCGAGGGTAGAGTGAGCAGAGCATCACTGTGGGTCTGAGAGAGACCATGCTGCTGTGGTGTAGGTGTGACATGAGCAATACATTTTTCACTGAATCTTACTACAAACATATAATGCCCTATAAAATACTGTCTATCAGAAAATTGAGTCATAAATGGGGAATCTCTGCTTTCCTCTAGAAGAGATGAAAATAAAAGCTATGGGATAAATGAAAAAAGGAAAATAAAGGATGGGGGATGGTATATGATGACCGAATTCATTTTCCAAGAGAATTATATTTAGACGTTCTTTTCTTAGTAAATCCATGCTTAGTAATATCACTGAACTTTTCTGAGTTAGTGCTTATTATCATTAACTTTGGAGAAAGGAAATATCCCAAACCAGTTTCTAATTAAATATTACTTTACTAGAGTGATAGTAAAGTTGTTTTATTAACGGGAGGACTTGGTGTGTGGGGGGGTACAGGGTTTCACTATGTAGACCTGGAATTGACTATGTACATCAGGATGAACTCAAATTCACATAGATCCTCCCACAACACTATGCCTGGCTTAAGAGATTTTTAAAAATGCTTTATTTATTTATTTATTTATTTATTTATTTATTTATTTATTTATTTATTTATTATTCAGTTTACATCCAGCTCATTGCGTCACTCCCAGTCACCCCCTCCCACAATCCCTTCCCATCTCCCTTCCTCTTCTCCTCTGAGTGGGTAGAGCCCCCTGTGGATCCCTCCACCCTGGCACTTCAAGGCTCTGTGAGACTAGGAGCATCCTATCCCACTGAGGTCAGACAAAGCAACCCAGCTAGAAGAGAATATCCCATGGGCAGGCAACAGCTTTTGGGATAGCTCCTGCTTCAGTTGTTTTAGACAGACCAAGCTGCACATCTGTGTAGTGAGGGCTAGGTCCAGCCCGTTTATATTCTTTGGTTGGTGGTTCAGTCTCTGAGAGCACCAAGGGTCCAGGATAGGTGACACTGTTGGTCTTCCTGTAGAGTTCTTATCCCCTCCAGAGGCTGTAATACTTCCTCGTATTTTTCCGTAAGAGTTCCCAAACTCCACCTACTGCTTGGCTGTGGGCGTATTTATCTGAGTCAGCTGCTGGCTAGAGTCTCTCATAGGGAAGCCATGTTAGACTCCTGTTTGCAAGCATAACAGAGTATCAGTCTAAGGTTGGTGCTTGCTCATGGGATATGTCTCAAGTTTGGCTAGTATTGATTGGCTACTCCCTTAGTCTTTGCTCCATTTCCTCTTCCTGTATTTCTTGTAGACAGGTTAAATTTTGGATTGAAACTTTTTTAGTTGGGTTAGTGTCCCTATAGCTCCATTGCAGCTCCTACCTGGCCACAGGAGGTGGACTCTTCAGATTTCATTTACTCAATGCTATGAGTCACAGCTAAGGACACCTCCATTGATTCTTGGGTGTCTCTCTTATCTAAGGTCTCTCTTTCACCCTGGAGATGCCCTTAACCTACCTACTTCTGTTAGCTGTAGACCTATTCATGGCCATCTGGTCATCCCTCTTGTCCTTCTCCATATGAGATCTTGACTCCCCCATCATACCTTATCTCCACTCCCTCCCAACTTTCTTCTTCTATCTGTCTCTTATGACTATTTTATTCCTCATTCTAAGTGAGATTCAAGCATCCTAACTTATGCCTTCCTTCTTGTTTAACTTTTCTTGGGGTCTGTAGAGTATGATATGTGTATTCTGTATATTATTTTGTGCCTGAAATCCATTTATAAGTGAGTACATATGATGCTGCCCTTTTGGAACTGGGTTACCTGACTCACAATATTCTTAAGATCCATCAGGGTTTTTTTTTTAATTATGTTTTGAAAGTTTGATGATAATTGTTATAGTTACAGGTAGTTGTAAAGTATTTTAGCTAATATCAACATGAAATACAAATCTTCTAAAAGTGGTGCTTGTGATTCTATTAAAGATTTTGTACATATTTCCCAAAACTCCTTTAATTATGTAATTTGCCTAAGTTTACCTCTCCTGCTTTTGGTGTTAAACAAGTGTTAAAACAGTTACTACCCTTTAAATATTGTCCTACAATACTTAACAATATTCTTGTTTTTCTAGAGGTTACCATGTATTTTTATCATTCTATCTTACATATTTTGATTATTAAAAAAATTCAATAGGAGCAAGTTTGAAGAGATGAATCTATGTGCCCAGTTTTTATTATTTCAACGAAAGTATTAATTACTTGAGACTTTAACTGAGTGACTTAACATTCCAGTATAACAAATAGGACCTTCTCATTAGTAGAAAAGGAAACACATCTTCCCTGTTTGCTGAGTCTTCTGGAGCAGGTAGACCTGCTCTTAGCAGCCTATGGGGACCTGGGTTCTCCCTCCACCTTTTCCCCAACCCCACCTTCATCAGATCTCCTGAGCCTAAACCATACAGGCAAGCCGCCATTCCCCCATCCATCCTTCACTGCTGGCTGAGTATTCTGTACAGGCCAAGCTACTCTGCTATAACAGTCACAACTCCATTCAGCTACCACCTCTCTGCCTACTTTCATCAGATCTGCAGATCTTGAACCATACAAAACCTGAAGATCCTTAACTATACAAACCTGCAGATCTGAAACCATACAACCATAGCTTATCCCTCAGAGGCCTGTCACACCAGGACATCAAAGCTAGCCCCTGGCCTAATACCTACTACAACAGGAACATCCAGGGATCAAAGCCATCCAAATCACTAAAGACCCTTGAAAGAACATAATCAGCAAAAGCCAGGGCAATATGACACCTTCAGAGCGCAGCTACCCTGCAATAGCAAGCTCTGGGTACCCTAACATAACCAATGAACAAGGAAATGACCTTAAATCCTGTCTTATAAAGAGGATAGCAGTCTTGAAAGAAAAAATGAATAAGCCCATTAAAGAAATACAGGAAAATACAATCAAACAGGTAGAGGTCTTTAAAAAGGAAACAGGTAAATCCCTTAAAGATATAGAGAAAAATACAATTAAACAGGTGACATAAATAAATAAAACTGTTCAGGATCAGAAAGTGGAAATAGAAGCGATAAAGAAAACACAAACTGAGAATATCCTAAAGATGGAATACCCAAGGAAGGGAACCGGTACAACAGTTGCAAGCATCATCAACAGAATTCAGGACCTGGAAGAGAAAATCTCAGTTGTAGAAGATACAATAGAAGAAATTGATATATCAGACAAAGATAATATTTAATCTAAAAATATTTCTGACACAAAACATCAAGAAAATCTGGGATACCATGAAATGACTTAACCAAAGAATAGTAGGAATAGAAGAAGGTGACAAGTCCCAGATCCCAATCATAGAATAAAATGTTTCCAGCCTAAAGAAAGAGATGCTTATACACATAAAAGAAACTTATATTGCACTGATTAACTGGACCACAGAAGAAAATATTCCTGCCACATTATAGTCAAAACACAAAGCCTACAGAACAAAGAGAGAGTATTAAGAAGCATTAGGGAAAAAGGCAGGTAATTAACAAAGACAGACCTATCAGAATTACATCCAACTTCTCAACAGACACTAAGCTAGAATGGCCTGGACAAATATTTTGTAACCTGTATAAAAATCACTGATGCTAACATAGAATAAAATACCCAGCAAAACTTTCAGTCCCTGTAGATGGAGAAAACAAAGACCTTAATACAAATTCAAATTCAAACAATATCTATTCAAAAATTCAGTCCTACAGAAAATATTAGAAGGAAAACTCCAACCCAATGAAGATGACTACATTTAAGAAAACACAGGAAATAGATAATTCCATACCAACAGAAATGAGGGAAACACACACACGCACACACACACACTCAGAGAGAGAGAGAGAGAGAGAGAGAGAGAGAGAGAGAGAGAGAGAGAGCTCCCACCAACATCAAAATAATAGGAATTAACAATTATTGGTCATTAATATTTCTCAACATCAATGGACTCAATTCCACAGTAGAAAGACTAAAGCTAACAGAATGGATGCAAAAACAATGTCCATCATTCTACCCCATACAAGAAACACACTTCCACTCATCACTGCATTCCAGCCTCCAACAAGAGCAGGAATTTTCTATGAACAGTTGAGCATGTCAATAAAATAGGAAAAACAAAGTCATATTCTCCAAAATTCCAGAAATGAAACATAAACCAAAGAAGAAAACAACCACTCCAAAAAGACAGGAATCATCACTTAGACCTATAATCATAACAAACCCAGATGCCTATATACCAGCATAAGAACACACTAATAGCTAGGGCAATATGTCTCCACTAGAGCTCAGCTATCCCACCAAGAAAGCCACAAATTTTCTAATATAGCTGTGTTGTGGTAAGGAAAAGATCTTTAAAACAACTATATAAAGATGAGAGACGTCATTAAAGAAGTTAGGAAAAAAAATCCCTTTAAGAAATCCAGGAAAGCACAAACAAACAATTGGAAGAAATATCAAAATACCTTAAGGAAAACCAAGAAAGTACAAACAGTTGAAGGAAATAAATAAAACTTTTTAAGACCAGAAAATGCAACTAAAGCAATAAAGAAAACCCAAACTAAGGGAATTCTGGAAATGAAAAATTTAGAAATTTGAACATGAACCACAGAGGAAAGCTCCACCAACAGAATATAATAGATAGAAGAAATAATTCCAAATATTGAAGAGAAAGTAGAAAAATGGATATACGGATTAAAGAAGATGCTAGTTCTACAACATTCCTGACACAAAACATGAAGGAATATGTAACACCATGAAAAGAGCAAACCTAAGAAATAGTGGTATAGAGGAAGGAGAATAATCATTTCTCAAAAACCCAAAAAATATTTTCAACACAATCACAAAGAAAAATTCCTTAACCTATAGAAGGAAATTCCTACAAAAGTATGAGAAGCTTATAGAACACCAAAATAGACAAGATAAGAAGAGAAAGTTTGCTCACTACTTAATAATCAAAACAATGAAAATCAAAAACAAAGAAAAATAGTAAAAGCTGCAAAAGAAAAGATCAAATTACAAAATGGCAGACCTAATTGGAATTATACCTGTTTTATCAACTGAGGCTCTAAAAGCTAGAAGGACCTGGACTGATGTGAAGATTCTAAGAGACAGTAGATGGCAGCCTAGACTACTGTACTAAAGATAATTTTAATTTACCATAGATGGAGAAAGCAGCATGATATTCCATGATAAAGTCAAAATTAAACAATATCTATCTATAAATCCAATTCTACAGAGGTGATAGAAGGAAAACTTCAACCTAAGGAGGTTAACTACACTGACAAAAACAATCTCAGATGAGCAAAAACCCAAAGCATCTCTCTCTATATATATATACCACCACCAATAACAAAAAGATAAATAAAATTTCTAATAAAACAGTAATTTTCAATCATTGGTTATTGACATATCTCAATATTAATGGACTTGATTGCTCAGTAAAAAGACAAACAAAATGTATTCAGAAACAAGATCTATCCTGCTGCATCAAAGAAACACATCTCAACCTCAAAGATAGATATTACTTTGATGTAAAAGGTTACAAACAGGTATTCTAGTCAAATTAATATAAGAAGCATGTTGTTGTATCCATTTTAATATCTAACAAAATAATAGATACCTAGAAAATGCAGAAAATCATATGGACATACATTAAAAATCAAATTTGTACTCCAGTAAATTAGAAAATCTAAAAGAAGTGGATAATTTTCTCAATGAGTACCACTTACCAAAAGTTAGTGCAAGATCATAAAATTAACATAAATAGACATTTAACCTGACGTGAAATAGAAACATTTCTTAAAAGTCTCCCAACCAAAGAAGGAGTGCAGGGCAGATGATTATAGCAAGGAATTCTACTAGAGATTCATTGGAGAGTTAATGCCAATACTCTTCAAATTATTCCACAAAATGGAAACTGAAAGTACAGTTTCCAATTCCTATTGAGGCCACAGTTACCCTGGTACCCAATCCTCATAAAGATTTAACAGAAAAAAAGAATTATTGAATAATTTCCCTTATGAATATAGATGCAGAAATTACTCAATAAAATGCCTGCAAACAGAATCCAAGTACACACCAAAAAGATCATCCACCATGATCACGTAGGGTTCATCCAAAAGGTGCAGGGATAATTTAACAAATGAAAATAAGTAAATATAGCCCTTCATATAAACTGAAAAAAAACCCAAATATCAGTAAAGGTTTTGACAAACCTAACAGTCTTTCATGATAGAAAATAAAATAAAAACATGAAAAGGACAAGATTGTACACTCTCTCCATATCTTTTCAATATAGTACTTGAAGTTGAAACAGAAACAATAAGACGACTAAAGGCGATCTATTGTACACAAATTGGAAAAGAAATCAAAGCATCTTTATTTGAAAGATAATAATAGTATATATAAGTGATCCTAAAATTTCCACCAGGAAGCTCCTATAGGTGACAAACACCTCCAGTTAAGTGCCTAAAACAAGATTCACTCAAAAAACTCAAAACACTACCTAAATACAAATGAAATCAGGGAAACAGCATCTTTCACAGTAGGCTCAAGTAACATAAAATTCTATGGGGTAACTCTAACCAAGCAAGTAAAAGGTATGTATGATAAAAAACAAAACAAAACAAAAACAAAAACTTCAAGACTTTAAAGAAAGAAATTGAAGAAGATATCAGAAAATGGAAAGATCTCCCAGGCTTATGAATAGATGAGTAGAATTAACATATTTAAAATGACTACCAAAGCAATCTATAAACTCAATGCAATCCCTATCACAATCCCATGAAATTTTTTTACAAAGCTTGAAAGGACAGTTCTCAAATTCATATAGAAAATAACAAACAAGCAAAACTTCAGGGTGGCTAAGACAATGATGAACAATAGAAGAAAGGCTGGAGGTATCACTCGCCCCTGATTTCAAGTTGTACTACAGAGCGATAATAATAAAAGCTGCATGCTATCTGCATAAAAACAGACAAATAATTAATGAAATTGAATTGAGAACCCAGACATAAATCCATATACTTATGCACACCTGATTTTTTATAAGGGTCTCAGAAATTTACAACTGGAAAGAAGAAAGGATAGTCAACCAATAGTTCTGGTTAGAGTGCAGGTCTGTATGTAGAAGAATGAAAGAAGACACATATTTATTACCCTCCACAAAATTCAAAGACTTCAAAATAATACAATACATACTAAGCCTAATCAAAGAGAAAAATGGACACATTGGCACAGCAATCAACTTCCTGAACAGAACACCAATACCACAGGCACTAAGATAAAAAAAATTAGTATAAGGGACCTTAGGAAACTGAAAAGCTTCAGTAGGGCAAAGGACACTATCAATAGGACAAAATATCAGCCTACAAAAAAAATAAGATTTTTGCCAACTTCATATCCATTAGAGGACTAATAAGAAAAAATACAAAAATCTCATGAAACTAGATATCCTAAAATCAAATAACCCAACTAAAAATATGGTGCAGATCTAAACAGAGAATTCTCAATAGAGGAATCTCATATGGCTGATAAACATCTAAAGGAAAGTTTAACACCCTTAGTTATCAGAGGAATACAAATTAAAAGTTCTTTGAGATTCTATCCTATGCTTGTCTGAATGGATAAGATCAATAACACAGGTGACAGCATATACTGGTGAGGATATGGAGAAATGGGAACATTCTTCCATTGCTGGTGGGAAAGAAGACTTGTACAGACACTATGGAAGTTAATATGGTGGTTCCTTGGAAAAATGGAAATCAATATACCCCAAGACCCAGTTATACCACTCTTGGCCATGTATCCAAAAGACACTCCATCCTATCACATTAATTGCAGATTTATTCATAATAGCCAGAATCTGGAAACAATCTACCTGTCCTTCAAAAGAAGAGTGGATAAACACAATATGGTTCATTTACACAATGGAGTATTACTCAGCTTTTAAAAAATGGCATGACAGAAGCTGGAAAGAACCCAGATGCCCTTCAACAGAGGAATGGATACAGAAAATGTGGTACATCTACACAATGGAATATTACTCAGCTATCAAAAACAATGCCTTTATGAAATTCATAGGCAAATGGTTGGAACTGGAAAATATCATCCTGAGTGAGGTAACCCAATCACAGAAAAACACACATGGTATGCACTCATTGATAAGTGGATATTAGCCCAAATGCTTGAATTACCTTAGATGCATAGAACACATGATACTCAAGACGGATGATCAAAATGTGAATGCTTCACTCCTTCTTTTTTTTTTTTTTTTTTCTTTTTTTTTTTTTTTTCCGGAGCTGGGGACCGAACCCAGGGCCTTGCGCTTGCTTGGCAAGGTCTCTACCACTGAGCTAAATCCCAAACCCCACTCCTTCTTTAAAAGGAACAAGAATACCCTTGGCAGGGAATAGGGGAGGCAAAGATTAAAACAGAGACAGAAGGAACACCCATCAGAGCCTGCCCCACATGTGGCCCATACATATACAGCCATCCAATTAGACAAGATGGATAAAGCAAAGAAGTGCAGACTGACAGGAGCCGGATGTAGATCTCTCCTGAGAGACACAGCCAGAATACAGCAAATACATAGGCGAATGCCAGCAGCAAACCACTGAACTGAGAATAGGATCCCCGTTGAAGGAATCAGAGAAAGAACTGGAAGAGCTTGAAGGGGCTCGAGACCCCATATGAACAACAATGCCAACCAACCAGAGCTTCCAGGGACTAAGCCACTACCTAAAGACTATACATGGACTGACCCTGGACTCTGACCTCATAGGTAGCAGTGAATATCCTAGTAAGAGCACCAGTGGAAGGGGAAGCCTTGGTCCTGTTAAGACTGCACTCCTAGTGAACGTGATTGTTGGGGGGAGGGCGGTAATGGGGGGAGGGTGGGAGGGGAAGCCCATATAGAAGGGAAGGGGGAGGAGTTAGGAGGATGTTGGCCTGGAAACCGGGAAAGGGAATAACAATCGAAATGTAAATAATAAATACTGAAGTTAACAAAGAAAAAAAATGGCATGAAATTTGAGGGCAAGTGGATAAACACAGAGTCTACTTCAATCAAGAAATTGTATCTGGGAATGTTTTAGAAGGGCTTACACCATCAAAACTATTTCCACAGTAGCTAAGTAAACTGAAAGAAATGGAAACTTTGCTTCTGGTTAAGAGACTGGATACAAGAGATGGAAGAGAGAATCTCAGGAGCAGAAGATTCCATAGAAATCATTGACTCAACTGTCAAAGATAATGTAAAGCGGAAAAAGCTACTGGTCCAAAACATACAGGAAATCCAGGACTCAATGAGAAGATCAAACCTAAGGATAATAGGTATAGAAGAGAGTGAAGACTCCCAGCTCAAAGGACCAGTACATATCTTCAACAAAATCATAGAAGAAAACTTCCCTAACCTAAAAAAAGAGATACCCATAGGCATACAAGAAGCCTACAGAACTCCAAATAGATTGGACCAGAAAAGAAACACCTCCCGTCACATAATAGTCAAAACACCAAACGCACAAAATAAGGAAAGAATATTAAAAGCAGTAAGGGAAAAAGGTCAAGTAACATATAAAAGGCAGACCTATCAGAATCACACCAGACTTTTCGCCAGAAACTATGAAGGCCAGAAGATCCTGGACTGATGTCATACAGACCCTAAGAGAACACAAATGCCAGCCCAGGCTACTGTATCCCTACAAAAACTCTCAATTAACATATAGATGGAGAAACCAAGATATTCCATGACAAAACCAAATTTACAAAATATCTTTCTACAAATCCAGCACTACAAAGGATAATAAATGGTAAAGCCCAACAAAAGGAGGCAAGCTACACCCTAGAAAAAGCAAGAAACCAATCATCTTGGCAACAAAACAAAGAGAAGAAAAACACACAAACATAACACATCCACGTATGAATATAACAGGAAACAATAATCACTATTCCTTAATATCTCTCAACATCAATGGCCTCAACTCCCCAATAAAAAGACATAGATTAACAAACTGGATACGCAACGAGGACCCTGCATTCTGCTGCCTACAGGAAACACACCTCAGAGAAAAAGACAGACACTACCTCAGAGTGAAAGGCTGGAAAACAACTTTCCAGGCAAATGGTGGAAGAAGCAAGCTGATAGCCATTCTAATATCAAATAAGTCAATTTTCAACTAAAAGTCATCAAAAAAGATAAGGAAGGACACTTTATATTTATCAAAGGAAAAATCCACCAAGATGAACTCTCAATCCTAAATATCTATGCCCCAAATACAACGGCACCTACATACGTAAAAGAAACCTTACTAAAGCTCAAAACACACATTGCACCTCACACAATAATAGTAGGAGACTTCAACACCCCACTCTCATCAATGGACAGATCATGGAAACAGAAATTAAACAGAGACGTAGACAGACTAAGAGAAGTCATGAGCCAAATGGACTTAACGGATATTTATAGAACGTTCTACCCTAATACAAAGGGATATACCTTCTTCTCAGCTCCTCATGGTACTTTCTCCAAAATTGACCATATAATTGGTCAAAAAACGGGCCTCAACAGGTACAGAAAAGATAGAAATAATCCCATCGTGCTATCGGACCACCACGGCCCAAAGCTGGTCTTCAATAACAATAAGGGAAGAATGCCCACATATACGTGGAAATTGAACAATGCTCTACTCAATGATAACCTGGTCAAGGAAGAAATAAAGAAAAGAAATTAAAAACTTTTAGAATTTAATGAAATGAAGGTACAACATACCCAAACTTATGGGACCTACGATGAAAGCTGCTTTAAGAGGAAAACTCATAGCGCTAAGTGCCTGCAGAAAGAAACAGGAAAGAGCATATGTCAGCAGCTTGACAGCACACCTAAAAGCTCTAGAACAAAAAGAAGCAAATACACCCAGGAGGAGTAGAAGGCAGGAAATAATCAAACTCAGAGCTGAAATCAACCAAGTAGAAACAAAAAGGACCATAGAAAGAATCAACAGAACCAAAAGTTGGTTCTTTGAGAAAATCAACAAGATAGATAAACCCTTAGCCAGACTAACGAGAGGACACAGAGAGTGTGTCCAAATTAACAAAATCAGAAATGAAAAGGGAGACATAACTACAGATTCAGAGGAAATTCAAAATATCATCAGATCTTACTATAAAAAGCCTATACTCAACAAAACTTGAAAATCTGCAGGAAATGGACAATTTCCTAGACAGATACCAGGTACCGAAGTTAAATCAGGAACAGATAAACCAGTTAAACAACCCCATAACTCCTAAGGAAATAGAAGCAGTCATTAAAAGGACTCCCAACCAAAAAAGAGCCCAGGTCCAGACGGGTTTAGTGCAGAATTCTATCAGACCTTCATAGAAGACCTCATACCAATATTATCCAAACTATTCCACAAAATTGAAACAGATGGAGCACTACCGAACTCCTTCTATGACGCCACAATTACTCTTAGACCTAAACCACACAAAGACCCAACAAAGAAAGAGAACTTCAGACCAATTTCCCTTATGAACATCGGCGCAAAAATACTCAACAAAATTCTGGCAAACCAGATCCAAGAGCACATCAAAACAATCATCCACCATGATCAAGTAGGCTTCATCCCAGGCATGCAGGGATGGTTTAATATCACGGAAAACCATCAACGGATCCATTATATAAACAAACTGAAAGAACAAAACCACATGATCATTTCATTAGATGCTGAGAAAGCATTTGACAAAATTCAACACCCTTCATGATAAAAGTCCTGGAAAAGAATAGGAATCCAAGGCCCATACCTAAACATAGTAAAAGCCATATACAACAAACCAGTGGCTAACATTAAACTAAATGGAGAGAAACTTAAAGCAATCCCACTAATATCAGGGACTAGACAAGGCTGCCCACTCTCTCCCTACTTATTCAATATAGTTCTTGAAGTTCTAGCCAGAGCAATCAGACAACAAAAGGATGTCAAGGGGATACAGATCGGGAAAAGAAGAAGTCAAAATATCACTATTTGCAGATGATATGATAGTATATTTAAGTGATCCCAAAAGTTCCACCAGAGAACTACTAAAGCTGATAAACAACTTCAGCAAAGTGGCTGGGTATAAAATTAACTCAAATAAATCAGTGGCCTTCCTCTACACAAAAAGAGAAACAAGCCGAGAAAGAAATTAGGAAACGACACCCTTCATAATAGACCCAAATAATATAAAGTACCTCGGTGTGACTTTAACCAAAGCAAGTAAAAGATTTGTACAACAAGAACGTCAAGACTCTGAAGAAAGAAATTGAAGAAGACCTCAGAAGATGGAAAGATCTCCCATGCTCATGGATTGGCAGGATTAATATAGTAAAAATGGCCATTCTGCCAAAAGCGATCTACAGATTCAATGCAATCCCCATCAAAATACCAATCCAATTCTTCAAAGAGTTAGACAGAACAATTTGCAAATTCATCTGGAATAACAAAAAACCCAGGATAGCTAAAACTATGCTCAACAATAAAAGGACTTCGGGGGGAATCGCTATCCCTGAACTCAAGCAGTATTACAGAGCAATTGTAATAAAACTGCATGGTATTGGTACAGAGACAGACAGATAGACCAATGGAATAGAATTGAAGACCCAGAAATGAACCCACACACCTATGGGCACTTGATTTTTTTGACAAAGGCCAAATCCATCCAATGGAAAAAGATAGCATTTTCAGCAAATGGTGCTGGTTCAACTGGAGGTCAACATGTAGAAGAATGCAGATCGATCCATGCTTATCACCCTGTACAAAGCTTAAGTCCAAGTGGATCAAGGACCTCCACATCAAACCAGACACACTCAAACTAATAGAAGAAAAACCCCAGGAAGCATCTGGAACACATGGGCACTGGAAAAATTTCCTGAACAAAACACCAATGGCTTATGCTCTAAGATCAAGAATCGACAAATGGGATCTCATAAAACTACAAAGCTTCTGTAAGGCAAAGGACACTGTGGTCAGGACAAAAACGGCAACCAACAGATTGGGAAAAGATCTTTACCAATCCTACAACAGAAAGAGGCCTAATATCAAAAATATACAAAGAACTAAAAAGTTAGACCGCAGGGAGACAAATAACCCTATTAAAAAATGGGGTTCAGAGCTAAACAAAGAATTCACAGCTGAGGAATGCCGAATGGCTGAGAAACACCTAAAGAAATGTTCAACATCTTTAATCATCAGGAAATGCAAATCAAAACAACCTGAGATTTCACCTCACACCAGTGAGAATGGCTAAGATCAAAAACTCAGGTGACAGCAAATGCTGGCGAGGATGCGGAGAAAGAGGGACACTCCTCCATTGTTGGTGGGGTTGCAGACTGGTACAACCATTCTGGAAATCAGTCTGGAGGTTTCTCAGAAAATTGGACATTGAACTGCCTGAGGATCCAGCTATACCTCTCTTGGGCATATACCCAAAAGATGCCCCAACATATAAAAAAAGACACGTGCTCCACTATATTTCATCAGCCTTATTTATAATAGCCAGAAGCTGGAAAGAACCCAGATGCCCTTCAACAGAGGAATGGATACAGAAAATGTGGTACATCTACACAATGGAATATTACTCAGCTATCAAAAACAACGACTTTTATGAAATTAAAGGCAAATGGTTGGAACTGGAAAATATCATTCTGAGTGAGCTAACCCAATCACAGAAAGACATACATGGTATGCACTCACTGATAAGTGGCTATTAGCCCAAATGCTTGAATTACCCTAGATGCCTAGAACAAATGAAACTCAAGACGGATGATCAAAATGTGAATGCTTCACTCCTTCTTTAAAAGGGGAACAAGAATACCCTTGGCAGGGAAGAGAGAGGCAAAGATTAAAACAGAGACTGAAGGAACACCCATTCAGAGCCTGCCCCACATGTGGCCCATACATATAGAGCCACCCAATTAGACAAGATGGATGAAGCAAAGAAGTGCAGACCGACAGGAGCCGGATGTAGATCGAACCTGAGAGACACAGCCAGAATACAGCAAATACAGAGGCGAATGCCAGCAGCAAACCACTGAACTGAGAACGGGACCCCCGTTGAAGGAATCAGAGAATGAACTGGAAGAGCTTGAAGGGGCTTGAGACTCCATATGTACAACAATGCCAAGCAACCAGAGCTTCCAGGGACTAAGCCACTACCTAAAGACTATACATGGACTGACCCTGGACTCTGACCTCATAGGTAGCAATGAATATCCTAGTAAGAGCACCAGTGGAAGGAGAAGCCCTGGGTCCTGCTAAGACTGAACCCCAGTGAACTAGACTGTCGGGGAGGGCGCAATGGGGGGAGGTGGGGGGAACACCCATAAGGAAGGGGGGAGGAGGGATGTTTGCCAAATGTACATAAGAAATACTCAAGTTAATAAAAAAAAAAAAAAAAAAAAAAAAAAAAAAAAAAAAAAAAAAAAAAGAGACTGAAGTCTGTAAATGAGGAACGTCAATAGTACAGCCCACCTAAGCTGAAGGCCAGGAAGTTCTACTGCAAGTCTCTGGTGCCATTTTAATTCACACCTTTGCTTGCTGCTATGACTAAATACCTAACAAAACGCTACTTAAGAGAAGAGGGCATTATTTCTTCTCGTGGTTTGAGAACAAATCAGTACATAATCTCAGAGAAACTATGGCAGCAGAAGTGGAAAGCATAATTCACTTTGCATGCACAGCTGGGAAGTACAAAAGTAGCCGTCATATTATGCCACCAGAATGTATTTGAATGTACACAAATCTGCTAGCAGAAACTTAGTATCCATTGAGAGAGTAATAACAAAGCCGTGGAGATAAGACAACACATAAACACACAAGTAAGTATTCCAGAAAGACCCGCAGCCCCATTTCCACAAGAATATTTAAAACCAAAGCTTCAGGAAGCAATGTTGCCTCCTAACATGCTCATATTGACCTCATTATCATCCATGAAAATATGTTCTATATACTCTCCTAACACTGTGACCAGGAAAATTTTCTCACAGTCAAGTAAAGAGATACTTTATTAAAGTTTCAGGGTGACTCTTGTTCTGGAGGGTTGAATTTTAGATGACCTAACACTCAAATAATGAAAGCTTTATTTGAACATCTTCCTGGCCTGGATGCTATACAAATTGCCATCTTCCTTTGCACCTTAACAGAATCGACCTGTAGGTGAGTGTACTGTTGTGCAGACCATCTTGCTGAGGTTGCATTTTGGAGTTAGGTAGCTAATAGGAGACTCTAGCTTTATGATAAAGGACCAAAGGGAGACAGACCCCTTCTCCATGTTGTTTTAGAGACCATATGTGTCTTAGCAGTCATCGTTCAATCACCTACTTGTAAAATTTAAACAAGGGAAGTCTTCCTCTTGATGTCATTCCATTTGGGTTGAAGGGTATCAGCCTTGTCAATGAATGCCCTCACAAGATTTTCTGCTTTGTCACTTGTTTAATATCAAGAGAGTAGTGAGGAAGATGCCCATTTACAAACCTCACAATACCTATAGAATTTGGTGCGAGAGAAACACACAAAAAAATTGAAATCCAGGGAGTGTAAATGTAATGCCCTGCTGACGAAGATCATGCTTGATCTTGGCCTTACATTTCATACGTCATATAGCTAGCTATGGCTTGTGAGAAGGAAGCATTCTGAAGGACAGAATATCTTCAGAGAGAACTGTTGCTTTCTCTTTTTAGAAAATAGCCTATGCCCTCATCTTGATACTTTAGAGGATCCTTTATTTGCATTTTCTTTATAAATAGAAACTTACATAGACCAGGTATGCTTTGAACTTTCTATGTAGCCAAGGATAAGCTTGAATTTCTGATCTTCATACCTCCATATTTCCAAATTCTAGGATTATAGGTGTATATATGCACTGTGTATGAAGCACTAGGCATAAAGACTTCATGCATGCTAGGAAATACTATACAATATGAGTTATATCCTAAGTTTCATCTATTTCTTGTACAGGTCAGAATTACTTGCGTCTCTTACAAATGGAGTAGCTGAAGAACTTCCTGTGACATTGTAAGAAAGGAACCACTGCAGATCAGACTGCAGTGTGACACAGTGTTTTAGCTAGGGCTTTACTGCTGAGAACAGACACCATGACCAAAGAAAGTCTTATTAGGACAACAGTTACTTGGTGGCTGGCTTACAGGTTCAGAGGTTCAGTTCATTATTACTAAGGCAGGAACATGACAGCATCCAAGCGGGCATGGTGCAGGAGAAGCTGAGAGTTCTACATCTTCATTTGAAGGCTGCTAGCAGAATACTGACTCCCAGGAAGCAACCCCTCACCCAAGATGCTACTCCTACTCCACAAAGGCCACACCTACTCCAACAGGGCCACAACTTCTAATAGTGTCACTCCCTGGGCCGAGAGTATACAAGTAATCCATTTCACAGGAAGCTACCTTTTAGGAACAGTACTACACACATGCACATGCATAGTGAAAACTGTGGTTGGATTAATAAATGTAATTTTTTGGAATAACATGCACTTGGTTAAAATTCAGAGTTTCTTACAGTAGTCATCAGCTATTATTTATGTGATTAAATTTCTAATGAGCAGGGGGTTTTGAGTGAACGGTGATGTTTCTCTAACTCTGATGCAAAAGATGATGGGACCGATGTTCTACAGTTAAAGTGGCATTTCCTCACTTATAGGTCTGGTATTTTCTTCAATGCCTATGATTTAGTCTCTGACTTACGGGCTCTTCAAACCATCTTTAAATTCCTTGATCTTTAGTCCTTTATCTTCTTAAATGTATTATTGATCGATTGGCATACTTATTCTTTTGTACTCTTTGAGAACATTTATTATGAATCCATTGTTAAACTCCTAAATGGGTCAAATCAATTTTCCGATTGCCTGAGAATAAATATAAAATTCCTGTCTTCCAGGAGCCATACGCAAACAAAACTCACCCCACAAATGAAATAGAGACTCTTTTAAGGGTTATTTCTGCTAAGAAGGAAGCATTCTCTGTTATTTGTCAAATGAAACAAAATGTTCTGATTATTTCTTAGGGACTACTAAAATACAATTTTCTCAGGTGTCTGAAATAGCACTTATATAAATTATATTTTCTTGAAAACTGTGTGGGTGAAAAATGTCCTCCATTTTGCAGTCTTGTGTGTCTGAGTGTTGTGTGTTTGAGCAGTTAGTCCCTGGCTAGTGGAGCACCTTGGTAAAGTGTAGAGCCATTAAGAGATAGAGCACCGCCCTCAGACAAGTACCACATACATGAGTCAAAGGGACTGCAGCCTATTCCACCTCCCACCCCTCATACCTACCTTTTGCTTGAGCTCTGAATTTCTTCATATAGCAAGATATAAGGTTTACGGAGTGGCAGGAACACACTCATATCAATGTGAATGATGGCCATGCCTTCTTGTATTACTTACTTTCTGATGTTGTAATAAAATACAATGACCAAAACAAACCTTACATAAAGATAAATTTGGTTTGTATATGTTTTCAGAGAAAGAATCCATAAAAGGAGGAGGTATGGTAGTATATGGCAGCAGGAGCCTGAGAGATCACATCTTCAAGCCCGGGAACTAAGCAGAAAGAGAAAATTAGGAGTGGACCAGGCCTGTAGACTATTAAAGGCCGTTCTCAATTATGTACTTTATCAAGTAATGTCCCTTCTCCTAAAGGCTCCGTAAGTTTCCCAAAAAACAGCACCACTGGGTAATAAGTATTCAAATATGTAACCCTATTAACAGCATGTCCCATTTAAATCTTTACATTTATTTTCCTACCATGAAACTGTGAGTTGGCAGTAATCCCGAATCCCTTAACTGTTGTTGTTGTTGTTGTTGTTGTTATGGCTTTGATTTTTTTATTGGATATTTTTTATTTACATTTCAAATATCCCCTTTCCCAGTTTCCCCTCCAGAAACCCCCTATCCCATACCCCCTCCTCATGCTTCTATGAGGGTGCTCTCCTATCTATCCACCCTCTCCCACATCCCCACTCTGATATTCCCCTACATTGGGGCATTAAGCCTTCACAAGACCAAGGCCCTGTCCTCTCACTGATGCCTGACAAGGCCATCCTCTGCTACATATGTGGCTGGAGCCATGGGTCCCTCCATGTGCACTCTTTTGTTGGTGGTTTAACCCCGTGAGCTCTGGAGTGTTTGACTGGCTCTGTCTTAGCAATGAGTAGCAATCATTCATTTTGGTTTATGGTGTCAAGTTTCAATATTTGATTGGTTGGCTCCATGCATATGAGGAAAACTTCATGGCAGCAGGAGCAAATCACTATTGAGGTTAGATAAGAAGCAGAGAGCTTAGAAGGACTGAGGACTAGTCATAACCTTTGATCTATTTCTTCTAGCTAGGACCTATGTCTTAAAGTTTCTATATCTAAAATTTCCCAAAATTGGACTACCACCTAGATACCAAGCATATGAGACGCAAGCCTGTGGAACATTATTTCCTATTACAACAATAATATAAATATAAATATGATTGTGATGATGGTGGTGGTGGTGATGGTAATGGTGGTGGTGGTGATGATGATAACCACAATAAGTGAATATTTTTATTTTCCACCCATTAATTTTTCTCATATTGTTTTTCTCATATTGTTTTTCTCATTCTCAACAGTTTGAAGACTACAAATAAGTGAAGCTTCCCTTTCTTAGTCTTTTGGAAATGTAGTTTAATAGGTTCCAAGAACTTGTAGAGAGAACATTGCTAGATGTTCCAATATTAGAGGAAAATAAAAAAAGTAAGAAAGAATCATCTATGTCAATCAAGTGCTGGCCATATTCCCACCATTGAGTATCACATTAGAGATAATCAACTTACAGAGAGAATGGCTATTCAATACTGATTGGCCCTTCTGCTTTATGGGTGTGGTAGCACATCATGGTAGGTGTACATGATTGAGAGGCACACCGTCAGTAACTCAAACACTCACTAGGTCTTCCCTAGTAAAGGTTCCACATTCATTCAATAGGATTAGAAATAAGGAGCAAGCTTTTAAACCTGATTTTTGAGAAACACAGAAATTCTGAAGCATAGCAAATATGACAATATGAAAACTAGAAGTTGTTTTAACAGAACTAGTGAAAAGCCCCAGAAAACTCAGAAATGAAGTCTGTCCTACTGGGTATATTTCAGATCCAATTCAAATTCAGTCCAAATAAAAGACAAAACAAACAACAAAAGCAACAATACATTTTCTAAAACGAGTAAGAGCAACGAGAAAACAGACAGTAGGAAACAAGGATACAGACTGAGATTTAAAACCCCTCAGGAGTTAAATATCATCTTCAGAGAGGTTCCAGGACTCTAGAGCTAGGTGAGCAATGATAGTGACTAAATTGTTAAATGTTATGTGCTGGGTATTTCTTTTTTATTATTATTAACTTGAGTATTTCTTATTTACATTTCGAGTGTTATTCCCTTTCCCGGTTTCCGGGCAAACATCCCCCTAACCTCTCCCCCTCCCCTTCTTTATGGGTGTTCCCCTTCCCATCCTCCCCCCATTGCCACCCTCTCCCCAACAATCACGTTCACTGGGGGTTCAGTCTTAGCAGGATCAAGGGCTTCCCTTCCACTGGTGCTCTTACTAGGATATTCACTGCTACCTATGAGGTCAGAGTCCAGGGTCAGTCCATGTATAGTCTTTAGGTAGTGGCTTAGTCCCTGGAAGCTCTGGTTGCTTGGCATTGTTGTTCATATGGGGTCTCAAGCCCCTTCAAGCTCTTCCAGTCCTTTCTCTGATTCCTTCAACGGGGGTCCTATTCTCAGTTCAGTGGTTTGCTGCTGGCATTCACCTCTATATTTGCTGTATTCTGGCTGTGTCTCTCAGGAGAGATCTACATCTGGCTCCTGTCAGCCTGCACTTCTTTGCTTCATCTATCTTGTCTAATTGGGTGGCTGTATATGTATGGGCCACATGTGGGGCAGGCTCTGAATGGGTGTTCCTTCTGTCTCTGTTTTAATCTTTGCCTCTCTCTTCCCTGCCAAGGGTATTCTTGTTCCCCCTTTTAAAGAAGGAGTGAAGCATTCCCATTTTGATCATCCGTCTTGAGTTTCATGTGTTCTATGCATCTAGGGTAATTCAAGCATTTGGGCTAATAGTCACTTATCAATGAGTGCATACCATGTGTGTTTTTCTGTGATTGGGTTACCTCACTCAGGATGATATTTTCCAGTTCCAACCATTTGCCTATGAATTTCATAAAGGCATTGTTTTTTGATAGCTGAGTAATATTCCATTGTGTAGATGTACCACATTTTCTGTATCCATTCCTCTGTTGAAGGGCATCTGGGTTCTTTCCAGCTTCTGGCTATTATAAATAAGGCTGCTATGAACATAGTGGAGCACGTGTCTTTTTTTTTTATATGTTGGGGCATCTTTTGGGTATATGCCCAAGAGAGGTATAGCTGGATCCTCAGGTAGTTCAATGTCCAATTTTCTGAGGAACCTTCAGACTGATTTCCAGAATGGTTTTACCAGTCTGCAATGTGCTGGGTATTTCTAATCCTAATTGTGACCTTAAGTCACTAAGATATTAGCTGCACTCTTCCCTGTTCCATGATTTGTTCTTACCATCCGTAGACTATTGGTGAGTTGGGAAAGTGTAGCATCTTTCAGACCACTTAAAACTCGGATCGCTAGAGTTCAGTAGCCAAACTATACAGCATGTCATGGTATTCACTACAAGATATGCCCAACATTTTCAGTAAGGTATGTCAGGCAATTATAGCAATGTTGAAGGAAGAGACAAGGTAGTCACCATAAACTGGAATACAGAGCAACGACTTATTGGGAGCTTCCATATCCTTCAATATAGACAGGGATTTTTTTTTTCTTTTTGGAGTACAATAGTAACTTCTGGAGGAGATTAAGGAAAGTAAAAGTCGGAAAATAGAATTGAGGTATGCAAGTACCAGCCCTTGTTCTCAGGATGTGTGGAGGCAGGATATTCGAAACAAAGAACAGATAGATGTAGTATGAGATTACCAAGATGATTGGAACACAGAAGATGCAGCATGGTGGACGGTAAGAAAGTAAATAAGAAAACAGTATGAGGAGACCTGTATTGATTAGCTAGAAAACCAGCAGGAGTGTTCTCAAAATTGTATAGAAATAAAATCAGGGGGACAAGAATGCTGTCTGGGGTAACTAAAATCTAAAGCTCTGAAAGAAGAAATAACAATTGAAGATTGTTCAGGTGAGAGTGTGCCTTGGGTGGTTGGCAGTGCAGTTTGTTTGTAAATGAATGATTATGTGGCTGGGAGGTGAGACAGATGAGCAAACACATCAAGAGCATAGACTTTGGAACCAGACTACCAAGATTCAAAGCAACTCTGTCTCTCATCAGCTATGTGACCTTGGATGGGCTACCCAGAGTCTTTTTTGCCCATCATCATCATCTACATGTTGGAGTGTGTGAGAGGCATTGTTTCAGACATTGGGTTAGCCAAGGACTTTGAGAAGCCTTGTGTTTCAATTAATGATGCTGAGTGAATTGAACGTCCATCATATATTCTTTGCTGTTATGAGATGAAGAGGAAGATAAGCAAAATCCACATTTTCCAAGGAAATATAGCACAGAAGTGGATATAGGTAAAGAGGAAAGTCAATGTCACAC
The DNA here is from genome assembly GCF_011064425.1 of Rattus rattus. NCBI lineage: Eukaryota > Metazoa > Chordata > Mammalia > Rodentia > Muridae > Rattus > Rattus rattus. The sequence goes on along the minus strand of NC_046168.1, from coordinate 27,985,368 downwards.
CATGCTAAATTGTACAATGCAAGTATAAATGCAATACATGGAAGGATCCATTGAGGCATCTTGAACTGATTAAAGAATGCTTCACAGTCAGGTGGCATTAGATATATGGTGTAGAGATATAAATATATATGTGTGTATGCATGTGCATATGTGTATATTTATTTTATGTATCATTGACTAAAAAATTTCAATGATTTGCCTTTGTCCTTATATTACAAACTTATGCCATCACTTATTTCCCAGTCTACTTGTGGTGCTATAACAAAATATTATGGGGCAAGTTATTTAAATAGAAGACATTCTCTTCTTTATACTTATAGACCCTGGAATACTCGGATTCAAGATGCTAGTAGATTTTTTTGGCTGCCTACCCCTCTGGTTTGTAGATGCCTCTGTGTGTGTGTGTGTGTGTGTGTGTGTGTGTGTGTGTGTGTGTGTGTGTGTGTGTGTGTGTGTGTGTGTTTATATCCATGTGTATGGTACGTATGGTATGTGTGGTTTGTGTGTGGTATATTTATGTGGAATTTCTCCTAAGCATAATCTTCTGAGGCCAGTAATTTCCTCATGAGAATTTCATCTTTCCAGAAATATCTACATTAATCACTTCCCAAATTCTCCATTTCAAATGCAATTGCTCTGAGAGTCTTGCCTCAAACATGAGGTTTTCTGAACAAAACTGCAGCTCACAGTAACCCACCGTCTCCCTACACCCTTTTCTGCAGACAGGAACGTCTCTCTTCCTGTCAGTTCTTTTCTCATCTCTGCCCTCTGTTTTCAAATACCAGATCATTCAGCTCTTAGTTCCTCAGAGAGGCTGTCCCTAGATACCATAAAATAAATCTGCATCCTTGTAACTTCTTATCACTCTGTGTCACCTTATCTCACTTACTGTTCCTTTGACCCTCTATAAATGGGAAATACTTTGTTGGGTATATGGGAGGTGTTATAGTTTGAATGTAAAATCCCTACAGACGTTTTGTGTTTGAACACTTCTTTCCAGTGGGTGGTACTCTTTGGAAATGTAGCATTAGGAGTTAAACCTTGCTGGAGGAAATGGTACACCAGGTGGGGCCTGGAGATTTTGTAGCCTGACCCCACTGCCTGACTACTCTCTACTTTCTGACAGAATTTACAGTGTGACTAACCATTTCACTCCTGCTACCATGATTAACTGCATCTACTTGAATTTTCAACCAAAATACACTATCCTCCTCCTGTAAATTGCTTCTCATCAGATATTTTATTAGAGTAACAAGAAACGTACCTACCACAGGAAATTCCTCGGCACCCTTCTTATTATTCCACAACGGTAATGCTCTTTGTAGCTTGAGACTGAGAGCTATGATTTTCTTCCTAGACAGAGGAAGGAGAGAGGATGACTTGTCTAATTTAAGTGGCAGAGTCTGCAGTAATGTCTTCACTCTATTTGCCTACTGGGCTCTATTATATTTCAGAGTCTGACCTACGGTGTGCAAAATTCTCCAAGGCAATGAATTAATAATGAGAAGCCTTAGCTATGTCTTTCTTCACTGTGGGCAGAGGTTCCACCTCTGTCCTCCGTGTCACCTACAAGCCAGTTCCTAATGAGTGGACCAGGCTAGTATGGCACAACTTTTTGGCATTCATATCTACTTATGAATAATAAAATGCAATTCAGACATAAGCCTCCTCACTCTACGATCCTCTCAGGCTCAGCTCTCGGTCTTAATGCTCGATGTTAATGTCAATCTGTTTGCTTTAATTATGTTAAGAGGTTATGCTGGAAGGTTATCCATTTAGTCTTTAACAGCATGAAATGGCACTTAGATTGTCATTGTCACTTTCTTCACATAAACAGAAATTTGATTAACAGTAGCTAACCACAAGGAAAGGAATGTACTCCGAAGCTCAGACATTCTAGTGGATAGGCACTAGGTGTCACTAGCATACTCTCAACTACAATGATCCACACTTTCCAGAAGAGGCGATGCAAGGCAGGCTACAGATGAGATGTGGGCAAGCTGAGAAATAAGGGGCAGCTTTTCTTTCAGCAAAGGCCATGCCATTGTTTAAAATGAAATGGTGATCTTTTAAATATTCATTAATCAATTATAATGAAAATAGTGGTTCTCATTTAGTTGTATGTAAGTTAATTTAGTTGAATATAGGACACATATAAATCTTGGAAGTATGCAAAATATAAATTAAATTATGTTTTCCTACTAACATTCCTTGAGATTCCTTTTTTCTTTTTGGTAGCTATTCCACCCTTTCTTTTCAATACTCATGTTTGCATAAGGTAAATGTTATTTCTGAGGGTGGAAATGTTCTGTAACTTTTTAAATAAGTGATAATGTTGTAGAAAAGTACTGATTTTTAAAAGTTATTGTGCTATTTGGGATGTGTCATTTATCTACATTAAAACTATACCCCAGTGGAACACAAGTGTGAATCACAATTATGCACATTAATGTTGCCTACATAGCTCTTTGTCTCTTATAAGCAGATACTCTGCAAGTGGTCCATGCCGTGCAGTCTTCTCAAGTAATTGTCAAGTGAATGCTGGGGCTATCTGATCCTTGGATGTCTTAAATATGCCAACTGGCTAATTTTGATGTTTTGGGACTCCTTTCCACTCATTAAAGATTTGATTTTTTAACGTTTAAAATAGCAGAGTGGTGGTTTCATATGTCTGTGGAATCATTTTGTTGATTATAGTAACTGTCCCTTAGAGTAAGACAGGATGTGATGACTGTGAACGGGCAAACTATTGACGAAGCAACAACTATTTAAATCCTGTCACTTACTTGTCATATATCAGAAGTGTCAGCAAACACCGTAAGTACTACTTAACTTGAATTATACATGTGGTTCCTCTTATAGCACAGGTGCGGATACACTCTACTGAGTAATTTTGTGTGAAAATAGTCTATTGGTCCAGTTGCTAAACAGGAATCCTGGCTTCTGATTTTCTATTTCTTTAAATGGTTGATTTGTTTGGAGTGATTTCAGGGAATTTTACAAGATGCTTAAAAATAGCAGCAACAACAAATGAACCAAAATTTAAAAATCTCAACATCTCAAAGGGTTCTTTACTAAACTTTGTCTTCCTAAGGTGTTTATATCTTTACCATTACCACAGACTACATGTCTTCCGTGGTCTTAAGGCTTTTCTTCATCTTAGAAAAAGAAATGAAAGGCTTTCCTCACCTCGATTGCCCAGTCTCTTTGTTTGCATAGGTTGGTCTTTGATGGTAGTCGGAATTCATCTCTGTGCTGTCTGCTTCACTTGTGTCCAGGCTCAGGCTTTGGTTCTGCCCACTGCCTTTCATTTCAAAATTTCCCAATCATCCCTATGACTCTAAATATGTCCTCAACAACAATATGTTCCTCCTCCTTTCTGCTCTGAACTCTGCGCATCACTCAAACTTAGTAATATGAGTTCTAAGCATAGCTATGATGGATGGATCTTCATCATTAAACTTATTCTCCGTCATTTTGGCTGGAGTGCCATCAGTAGACAGAATTCTGTATATCTCCCTTTGTTTTATTATAAGGCAAAATAATAGCGTTATCTAAAGGGAGATAATTCACATAAAAGTAAATGTATTGTGTTGTGAGGCACCAGGCTCAGGAACTAAGTAACAAATACAAGTTGAGCCATGTGCCCTGATCTCAGCGACCTGACAATACACCATGGCTTACATGCTTCTAAGCCAATAATCTTCATTTTATAATGAATACTTCCCATACACAAATCTTGTCAATTCTAATAAGAAGGATAGAATGTAATATGTTTGTTGCAGTGAATATATGCAAAATTATTCACTGGTGAGGCAAAGGAGGGAGAAGGAACAGTCATTAACTCTGATAGTGAACTCTCACATAAGACTTCCTTTTAGGCGAGACCAAGAGGCCACGAAGGACCATGAGTAATAATTCCCAGAGCACGTATGTGCCTCTGTGTGCACATGTGCTTATAATGATGGCAAACATGAAATAGCTCCTACTGAGTGTGTGGTGAAGTGCTTGAATAGACAAAGCTGTGCAAGTCAGTGTCCTCTTGTTTCTGATGTGCCTGCTTTTGACAACTAAGTTCCAACTTGTATAATATGCCGCCCTGCAGGAAACGCTAATGTTCTTTTCTTCCTTTCCCTTTTTTTCTCATTGAATTACACTTCCTACAGGCTTTCTATTGGTCACCCGTAACAATGAAGTACACTAAAGATAAAATGTAGTATAAGAGCATAAAGAATGATGATGGATGACACGCACTGTGGAGTAGTTGTTGTCTGGGCAGGTATAGATGGAAGCCCTGATGTTGGTTTGGGATAGATGCCACCATCACTCAAGGCTCCCTGTCAGCTTTCAGCACATTGTGAATCCCTGATGCCGTCTCAGTGCTTTGCCTTGCATGCCATCGTGTCTCAAGGGCAGACCCAAGCAGGAGAGAGGACTGTCTGGTGTCAGTGATGTGAAAGATAAGTTGTGCCTGGTGCCACAGACCAAGAAATGATAGTTCAGTATCAGTCATCACAAACAATTGCAAAAGAACTAGATGTTCATATATAGAAGATAGATCACACATTATGAGCCAAATCTATCATAGACGGGACCCCAACACTTACCACCTGAGAACTGAAAAAGCAACACATCTCCAAGAGCAAGTAAGTTCAAACAGATGTGTTTGTCAAGATGAGATTGGATTGACCTTGAAGTGCCTTATGCATCTAGGTAGCAACTATACCTAGAGATTTTAGAGTTTAGTTATCATAAGCAGATGGAACTCCTGCAATTATAGTGAAGCTTTGTCATTTTCAACTGTATCTTATCTATATGATAGATAATGCATTATATATATGCGATGCATCACACACACACACACACACACACACACACACACACACACACACACACACACAACCTGGAAAGAATATATAACCTTGAATCTACTCAGGCCCCAGTAATTCTTTTTTACCTACTGTTAACCCTGTTCCCAACAGTTTCTTCAGGAGTACAATACAGATTTCCCTGTCACATTTATTATGTTAGTAACTGTATTCATTTCTTGGAACTGCCTTAACAAAGTACTACAAACTAGGGGACATACAAAAATAGCATATCACAGTGTAATAGGCCAAAACTCTGAAAAGAAAGTCCATTATGGTTATGTTCCTCGTTGTTCTGGTTCTATTTTGTTGCTACAACAAATACCACAACTAGCAGAAAATTAGATGAGACCATGTTTTATTTGACTTACACTTCAAGGTCACAGTCCATTGCTGACTATGTCAGGACAGGAACTTAAGCAGCAACTTGAAGTAGACTCCACAAAGTAACACTGATTATTCCATTTCTTAGGCTCATGCTAAGCTAACTTTCTTGGACACCGGGAGTGATGCTCTCTATCGTAGGCTGGGCCTTTCTGTATCAGTGATCAAAGTGGAAGGGGCCCTTTAGCTATTGTTGTGAAAGTTTAATGGTTTTTAATCATATTCATCACTGTAGTATGCGGGTATGCGTGTGGTGGTTTGACTGCCAGAGACTCATGTGATTGAATGCTTGGCCATAGGGAGTGGCACTATTACAAGGTGTGGCCTTACTGGAGTAGGTGTGGCCTTGCTGAACTACGTGTATCACTGCCTTCTATACTGAGGCTCTGCCCAGTGCAGAAGAGAATTTCCTCCTGGCTGCCTTCAGATAAAGACGTAAAACTCTTGGCTCCTCTAGCACCAAGTCTGCCTGCCATGCTTCCTACCGTGATGATAATGGTCTGAACCCCTGAAACTGTAAACCAATATCAGCTAAATTTTGGCCTTTATAAGAGTTGCCTTGGTGATGGAGTCTCTTCACAGCAATAATGGATGTGTTTAAACCATGTATATATAACACGAGAATTCCCTACAGACAATCCCACACGCCATTCTGATCTAAGCAATCCTTCAGTGGAAGCTTTCATTTCAAATGACAATAGACTGTGCCAAGTTTACAAAACAAACTAAGAAACCTCTAGAGAATACTTCATTGTCTTTTTTTGTTTTTAAATCTTCTGGTGAATTCAGCCATCTTTAGCTCCTTGGCTTTCACGAATTGGGATGTATCACTTCAATCTCTTCCAGTATCATTACATGACCTCTCACCAGCTAGCTCTCTCTCTCTTTCTCTCTCTCTCTCTCTCTCTCTCTCTCTCTCTCTCTGTATGAAAATGAGCATGTGTGTGCTTATGTGTTTGTATGTATATGTTTGTATGTGTGTACATATGTGTATGTACCTCTGTGTGTATGTGAACATGTTTGTGTGTGTGTGTGTGTGTGTGTGTGTGTGTGTGTGTGTCCTTATCCTAGCTAATTACATCCTCAAAGATCTCACTCCTGAAAAATGGCACATTGTGAGAAACTGGGCCTTAAGACTTTAACATATTTTAGGAGTACATGATTCAGTTTACCTCATTTAAATTGGCCTGAGATTTTGGAATCACTAGGATGACCTGAAAGTGTCCACCTTTCTAAACCACAAGTCATGTGTTCAAATTCCTTTTTCATAGAAAAAAAGTGACAACATAAGACATGCCCTGGAACCTCTAAATTACAGAGTCAGAACGTGAATGAACCATGCACATATATGTGTGAACAGCCACCCTCTCGGCTCCTTCACCAATTGGGGAGATAACAGTGCTGCTTCCTTGAATTTATACGGGATTGCAATATTTTTAACTTAATCAAAAACTCCACTTTTGATATAGTGTAGAAAATACTCTATACCGATACCTATGGGTAGTATCTATTGTGAGGCATTGTTGCTATTAAAATAACTGTGATAGCAATATCATCCATGCAGATAAGCAATGGCAGAGAGGTCAAATGTATTTGTAATTGCAAAGTTCACACAAATGCAGAGATGTGCACATTTCTATGTAACAAAGCGAGATGTTCCATGCAGAAGTTTCTTTCAGAAATGTAGAAAGGATGACTTGGAACAAGGAAAAAGAAGATTAAATGCTACTGATTTGAATAAAGCCATTCTCAGATACATAAAATATGCGTATAAGCACTGCATATTAAAATAAACGCAGATGAGCTCCCTCTATTTCTTGATGAATAGGCCTGCATCTTCAGGACTACTCAGAAAAAGAACTATGAATTGTTAACAGGTTACAATAAGGCAAATACAAGAAACCAACTCTATAGGCTTCTATACACAATATAACAACATAAGGCACTTTCCATATGATAGAAATTTTTTATAAATACTATCATACAGAAGTTTTGAATAGTTCCTCCAAATGAGCACACTATCTGGACATTTTGATAGGGTTAAATATCTGAAAGAAGAGTATTGAGGGACACTATGGTTTGTTTTTTAGTTGAGAAGTTTTAGTCCACTGTGGTTGGGATGATGGAGATGAGCATGGCAGATCATGTCAGAGCAGCTAGGAAACAGCAAAAAGAAAACGTTGCTGAAGCTGGAGGGTTTTCTTTTTGTTTCGTTTTTTTCCATTTTATCTTATCTGAGCCAGAAACCAGTGGAATGATGTCGCCTACTGTCAGGAAGAGTGCTCCCCCTTTGTCAAGCATCCTCCTGTTACATCCAGAGGTGCGTGTAACTAACCTCCTAGTTCAATCAACTCAACAATCAAGATTAACCATAACGAGGAAGACCATAAGGGCCATGAACATAAGGAATGAGTAGGGCATGATGGCACATTGTCTCAAGAATGATGAGTTCACAGCTGTGAGTGAAGTGAGAAATCAAGTTCTATTTCATGTGAGATGAGGCTAGGAATTACCACTCTATTCATAGTTTCACTTTTCAGCCTGTCTGTTGCTCTACCATCTCCTACATATGAAGAAGAAAACTCTAATTACCCGCCTAAAAGCAGGGCGAGCATCCTTAACCTGAAATCCCAAGTCTGAAGTTATTAGAAATCCAATACTTCTTAGAGCTTCATTAGCTACATTTAGAAGAGTCTACGCTGACCTTATGATGAGTCAATCAGAGCACAGATGTGTGGCTGAAAAGATGTTTTAGCCATAAAGATATAGATATCTGTTGTTTTCCCAGAGGATCCGAGGTGAGATCAAGCACTCAAGTCAGGTCGCTCACAACTGCTTATTAACTCCAACTCTAAATAATCTGCTGCCATTTTCTGGTTCCCATGGTCACCCATATATACATTACACAGGCACATGTACACACACACACACACACACACACACACACACACACACAAATAAACAAATTAAACAAAAACATACATGTACTGTACAAAACATATCCTATGTCCTTACCAACATTGAGGCTGTATATATCAGGTACATCAGAGGCCAGTTGAATGATCTCCTACATAGAGTTGGGTGGCTTGCCCAAGATAACTTAACTGTATATATGTAAATATTCCAAAACCTATGAACTCTAGAAACCTGAAACACTTTGATTTCAGGTGTTTTGAATAAAGTAATAGTCAATGTAGATAAAAAATAAATTTGTTGAGTAAACAGAAGTTTCAGTTTCAGAGGCATAAATCAAGACACCATACCCATGAGGACAAATATTTACAACCAGCCTGCAAAATTATCAGGATTGCAGGGCAGCACTTGTTATGTGCATACTAATAAGTCTCAGAATGGGTTGGTGATGTGAAGTAGCCCAGGAGAAAGTTGTTGATTTTCAGCCAGGGGGACTTGAAATTTTTTGCATGTAAATAGGAATTTCCATTTATTCTGATCATGAGAGTTTGAGATACAAACTCTATTTCAGAGCTATTTTTAAAAGCTGAGAAATCAGGCTGTAATATGACCATATTATTAAGAGAATGGCATGCTATGCAAAATATGCTATAGTGAGTAAGGTTCTTCCCAAATATCAGTGGTGGGTCACCAAACAATAAGACAGAGATGATTCTAAGGCAGAGAAGGGACATTAAACACTTTAGACACTTTCAACTTTAACCAGAGAAGAAAGTAAATGTTTAAAACTGAAAGTTAAATAATGAACTTAGGAAGCACAGGAGGAAGTTTTATATACAAGTAGTTCAGTGAGAAAGAAGAGAGGTTAAATGTGTTCAGAAGCTGAGGAGGTAGAATGTCTCAGAGTGAGGTTCAACAGCCCGCAGCCTAATGTCATAACCATCTGTTGTGTTTGTTAAGTTAAACCTTTCAGACCCCTTCCCAATTTAAGTCAGATTGGAGGTTCCCTGAACGTATACTGAACTGCTTTACACAGACTCCCATGTTTAAAATGAAGATCCTTAGTTCCATAAAACCTTAAAAGACATTCAGAGGGGACTGATAGACAGAATAAAGTGTCGACAGACAGGACGAAGCAGAATGAGAAATGATGGGTTGCAGCTGAGAGGGTCTGTGTGAATTCTTTAAATAGAAAAGAGAGTGAAGTGCAAGTGTGTGGACACTTGATTCCAGGAAGGAAAATATGAGATAAGTCATTGAGAGCAGTGGCTCTCAACCTTCCTAATGTTGCGACCCTCAAGTACAGTTCCTCATGTTGTAGCGATCCCCTAACCATAAAATTACTTTGTTGCTATTTCATAACTGTAATTTTACCACTGTTATGAAGGCATTATCATATAAATACCTGATATGCAAGATATCTGCTATGTGACCCCTGTGAAAGGGTCGTGGACTCCAAAGGGGTTTTGATACCTTCCTGATACAGAGGCATGTGCTTACAGTTCAAGCAACAAGTTGGCAACTTAGAGCTCCTAAAAATGGCCATATCTTGAGATGAACATTCTTAACTGAATTCTATGTCTTGAATATTTCTTGAGCAAAATTTGGGGTCCAAGTTTAAATTGCAAATAGAATAAAGATGATGGGTTGCAAACAGTTGGTGAAAAATAGTACCTTGTAGAGAGAAGGCAGTAGAAATTAGATGTCAGTGTAATGTTATAAGTTGTGGTTGAGCCTTGGGAGTTAATTAGTCATTGTTTGGGAAACTCTGCTGCATGCACTCGCTATAAACCTAGGTGTCTTTTGTCAGTCACTGTATTTGATCTCATTATGGTTAAGACATGCAATAAACATGAGATAGGTGTGGTTGTTGCTGGTATGCCACTGGGGATTATCAGCTAACACTTTAATAATTAACAAAACATTGTAAAGTAACAAGAAAATATAAAATTGTGATTCAATAGACAACATGGGCATTTATTGTCCTTAGTGCTGCATAATCATATAAACTGTATGTGTGTTAATATAATAGTTTTTTCCATAGCAACAGCATTCCAAACAAATGACCCATGCATTGAACTGCTTTGATTTTGTTGTTGGCGATGATAGTATTTTCAGACAGGGTCTCAGGTCTCCTGGGTTAACCTAGAAATCACTACATGGCCAACGGTAACCTTTTACTTCTGATCCTCCTGCCCCCACCTTCTCGGTGCTGGGGCAACAGACAGGTGCCATCATGCCTGGGTATGATACGGTGCTGAGAATCAAACCAAGAGCTTTGTGAGTGTCAAACACTAGCAACTGACCTAATCTTTAAGCCACAGTTTAAGTTTTACAATGTTATTTAACTATTATGACACTAGTTAAGAGGAAATTTTCAGCTACATTATAATTCTATGTGCTATTGTAATAGGGGGCATTGACTAAAATATCATTATATGAAAAAGGACTGTATTTATAGATACACTACAGCAATTCCTATGAGATGTGCATTTATTAAATTCCAGAAATATTCATTGAGAATAGACTATATACTAACACCTTCACTGTAGACTTAGGCTACTACTAGCTCTTACGCAGAAATGTCAATCAGAGAGTGAGAAAATGTTTAAGAAGACAATTCTTGCTCTGGTTTGAACCCTGAATGTCTTCAAAGGTACATTGAGAGTTTGGCTTCCTCGCCTGTGGCTCTTGGGAGCTAATAGGATATCAGGACATAGAGTGATCAATGACAAAACGAAAAAAAAAAATACATCACTGGAGATTAGACAGAGTGTCCTATTGCAGATTTTTCCTCTTCTTTCTACTAAAGCCATAGCCCCATGAGTTCCAAAGCCTCTTCTCATAGCCATCTTTAGCTTCCATCAAGTAACAATGGTCTGATTTCCAAATACTGTAATAGAATGAAATTTCTGCCAACATGAATCTTGATGTGAATATTTAGAACATAGCAAGTGCTTTAGAAATTACCACTTTGCCAAGGACCAGCCTCGGCTTGGAGAGGGGTTCTGAAGGAGGAGTGTTCATTAGCAGTGAAAAGTTCTGCTAGAGCATCTTTCTGAAGATCTTCCTACAGCTCAGCTCTTGTAAACTTTAATTTATCAATTTGATCGCCACCCCAGGTTCCTTTTTGATTATCCTATCAATCAGCATGTGTTTTTACCTTAGTCCCCTAATTCCTAGGAAAAAACATCAAGCACATTTTTCCTAACATTGCCAATGAATTCATCTGCCTGCCTTTGCAAGCTAGATGGTTGGGATCTGACTCTGAAATCATCACTGTGTCCCAGGCTGACCTTGAACTCAGGAACCTGCCTGCCTCTGTAAGCACAAGCAATAAACTTATCTGGGTGGGATCTTGCCCTGCAATAACCACTCCCCAAATCTCATTATCTCCTCCCTTAATATCTTTCTGACAAGCTGGCTTATAGTTCAGGTACCTCTCTTCTTTTAGGTCCACGAAGTCCCTAATATAATTCATATTGTATCCTTATATTTTGCATAGTTGAAAAATCACACATTTTTTTAGCTCATATTGTTCAGAGTTCTTTTCCATAGCCTTAAGTCCTGAATGTCTCTGCATTTACCATTTTGCTAAGACGTTAAACCCACCCTTGCCTCCCAGACTCCTCCTGTCTCTGATTATCATGGACTCGTCAACCTTGTCAGAGAGGACACTCCCTGATAACCTTAGCAGGGAGAATATTTCCCAAGAACCTTGGCAAGGAAAATATTTCCCAAAGGAGGAACATGTCCAGTAACTGTAAACGCTTCTGGAGGCCTGCACCCTGCTGGCTCTGTTCCAGGGGCAGAAACCATGTCATGCCATCCTTTACATGACCACATAGGACTTGACATCGCCTTATAGCAGTGTAGCTGAAATCGCCATTGAAAAGTACTGGCCAGGCTAAGGGTGACGACTGAGATGATTATTAAAGTAAATTATTTTGAAAGAAAATCTAACTGCAACAAAAATGCTACAAAGAAGTCTAAATGTCTACTCCTACCTGATCTTTTGTAAATTTCAGAGCATGCATATGTGAAACAATGCTTAGCTTAAAAAAAAAATCACACAGGGAGATACTCCCTATACAGGGAAAAAAGCAGCTTGCTCCAAATGCTCTAAATGGGTTTAGATTTTTTCATATGGGCTGTGTGTGTGTGTGTGTGTGTGTGTGTGTGTGTGTGTGTGTGTGTGTGTGTGTGTGTGTGTATGTGTGTGTGTGTGTGTGTGTGTGTGTGTGTGTGTGTGTGTGTGTGTGTATGTGTGTGTGTGTGTGTGTGTGTGTGTGGGGGGTGTACATGGTCATATGGATATGTGCACATGTGTATGTGCATATAGATGCCAGAGTTTGCTCTCAGATGTTAACCCAACTGCCTCTACCCTATATTCTGAAACAGGATCTCGCTGTACCAGAAGCTCATCAATTGAGCTAGATTGACTGACAAATCGATGTGCTCCAGGAATCTGTCTGCCTCTATCTCTCCAGTGCTGACTTTGTTCTCCTGTGTCCTATTTTTATAGAGGATCCAAACTCAGGTAGTCACACTTCGCTGACTTGTACTTCACCAACTGATCTCTTTCCACATGTGAATTTACTTTTTTATCAAAGAATGAACCTTTAGAATTATGCAGGTTCTTATAAAATTTAGAATGTTCCAGCTACTACCTGATGTGACTAGGGCACGAAGCATCTACAGGAAATTGTATACCAGGGGATGAAGAGGGAAACATCATGGGCTTTAGTAGTAATTTGATGCCAGTGGAAGTCGGGGGTAAATAGGGGGCACGGATACAGTCTGCCATATTCACATTATCATACAGTGGTATGGAGGTCATGACTGAAAGGTCACTGTTAGGTAATCTGCTTTGTATTAGGTCAAAGAAGATTGAGCCTTCACAGCTGAGGCCGTTTTAGGAGAGGAAAGCACAGGTGGAGAAGTATTGAGCTGTTCAGTCAACAAACAGTAAGCAAATGCTTCCTGTGTGCCCGCAACTATTCCGTGCCTTCAGAGGTAAAATCTATAGCACTTGGATGTATTGGTTGTTGAACAATCAATAATGATTTGCCAATGGGATAAGAGGGAAGAGGAGGTTCCCTTTGATTCCAAAGTTTGCAAGGGCTGATTAGAGTACATGTCATTTTTTAGTTGGCCATAAATTAAAGGGGAAAGTTTGAAAGACATATATTGAAGAGCAAGGATGAAGCTTGCCAAGCAGATAGCAGATCAGACTGAACCAAGGCCTCTGTGTTCCAGGTTGGAGGATGTAAAGGCAGTTTAATTCAGCACTGTAGGCTCACTGTAATGGATAATAAAGTGAAATTCAGGAACCAGAAATGGTGTTTCACAACTGCAATCCCAGCCCTTGGTCTGAGACAGGGAATTCTGAATTCAAGGTCATCCTGGGTTAAACAGCAAGTTCTGATTTTAACAAACAAACAGTAAGGAAAATAATAAAGAAGTAAATACCAATGCAGGTGGATCCCTGTAGTTTTGAGGCCAATCTGTTGTACATAGTGAGTAGACTTGCCAGCAACACATAGTGAGATCATGTCTCAGAGCAAACAAACAAACAAACAAACAGGCAAGCAAGCAAACAAACAAATGACCAAAAGTAAATGTTAGCACTTATCATTTATTCAGTGATATCCCTTTTACTCATAAAGAGTGATTTTGAAGAAATGATTGACGTTTTTCATTTTTGGATTTTAAATTTTAGGTTTATAAAATTAATAGTTTTAATGTTAGGTACATGTAAACATGTAAAAATGTTTTTACGTGCCTTGAGTATCATTTATTTGTAATTGTTATTTTTATTTGTTAATTTCACACAAGAATACAATACATTAGATCCTCTCCATCCTTCCTCCCACCTCCAATGCTTTCCAAACATCACCTCTCACATCCTGCTTTTGAATCTCATGCCTTCTCCTTTTTTAACAGATCCAGTTTCCTAATTTATACAGTATATTATTATTTGGGATAAGAATTTGATATTGTTCCAAGACGCCTATTGTTCACATATGTTAAATACTGTCATGGGTTTGTCAGAGTGAATGATGAGATGTTTTAGTTTAATGGAAATATTCTTTTCCTTCTGCATCACTATGGGATACTATTTTAGCTCTTACTGCAAATGTATATTCCATATTAAGTGATGGATACTGAAAGAAGCCATTTGCATTAAGCCCAATATTTCATTATTCTTTCTCTTCTAAAAACATAAAGCAGGTATTTAATCAAAAGAAGACATTGTCAAGTTCAGATTTTTCTTGTTCTCTTAATTTGCAATTTACACAAACCTACTAATAGCTCATTCATTTTATGCTAATAGAACTAATGATTTTAAAACATTTGAAAACCAATTTGAGGGCTGAGATTGGAAAGGTTGTTTGTCTATTTCAATTCAATTTATAGCTAACCGTATTTGGATGACCCCCTTAAGGTTGTGGCAGACTACTCTTTCCAGCAAAAAATTAAATTGGCTTTTTTCAAACCCCACTGCCATTAGGATACCTTAAGGATTGATTTTTTTTTCTTTTTGGCTCCCCACCACTCCTGTTCCCTGACCTTCTTTTGTGTCATCAGAACCTAGTCATTTTGTTCTTTTCCTTACTGGCCTATCTATCATTTAGCAGTAACGACCAGCAGAAGCAAAGGTTCATCAATAGTTAAAGGATTTACTCTTCCTGTCCCTCACAAGGGTACACAAGGTTAGATTTAATCACAAACACCTCTAAGAGACAACAGCCAACATAAACAAAGTGATTTGCGAGGTAGCAAGTATTCTATGTATTTCTATCTCTTCTATAAAGTTCAAGGCCAGCCACTAGGAGCATATTTTAGAAAAATGAATGAGAAGTACTTCAGTTACCATGGCATAAATATCTGTAAAGTCCTATGAAACAAAGAGAGCTGACAGGGCCAGTAGAGAGGAGACTTTCTGGCTATCTTCAAGCTCAGATAGTAGTCAGTCACTGGACCCTTTAACTATGAGGTTTCTCTGCTCTTGATGATGGAGCAGATTTCATTAAAGACAGTCTCAAATCAGAAGAATGACCAATCAAAAGTGAGAAGCCATGAGTGTTTAGGTACACATTTGGAGAATGCAGGTTGATCCCTGTGACAATAACTGTATTTTAGTCAAGTGTTCAAGAATAGCATAGGTTTATTGATCATTCTCTATTTTCTTATGCATGTGTGATAGAAAATTCCCTATTGTAAGTGGGGTCTTATTATTGTTGTCATTGTTGTTGTTGTTGTTTGTATTCCTTGTGAAAAGGCCAAGTATTCGGTGATTCAAATATATAAGGTATTTATATGCTTTCCCTGTTTTCATCTTTTCATAGGAAGTCAAATCCTTTTGTAATCTACACAGATAAAATAGCATTTGATGAATAATGAAAAGTTAAGAAAATAAAGCAGTGATATAGCTATAAGTGTGTATATAACATCATTTCCTGTGTTCCCAGTTTACACAGAAAACCCAAAAATCTTATGTTATAATAAGACACTAGATACACCCAAATCTTGAATGCCAGACTCTTCTGAATGCCAGAATTCAGGAGGAAGTATTAATTTTAGGGCCTGTAGTAAACATCAGTCAACCATCAGAGTCTCTAGGGGCACAGCCCATGTCATAGTTACCTCCTGACTTGTGGTAAGAATCTTTACTACCCTCTGCTTCTTTAGATAATAGGGAATTAGGAATCCGAACAGAGGAAAGCAACATTTTTACTGACACAAAATGGAAATGAAAATGGGAGAACCATGTGCATACAGCAGGGTCTGTAATCTGCAACAATTAGCCCAGAGACTTGACTTAGACAAGAAACTAGAAACTCAACAATGGAAGAGCTTCAAAACTGAGAGCCCATAGCTGAGAACACCACAATTCTTGGAGTAGCTTGAGTACTGTCTAATTAGTTATCCATGAAATATGAACTGGTCACGGAATGGACTGCCTGTAACAGATCTGTCCCCGCATAGAAGAATTTTAATCCCAAAACATGGCTCTTTTGACCAAATCCAAAACTTTCTAGGTCTATGTGATCCGTCTAGAATGCAGACATACCCTTAGTATACACCTTTAATCCCTCTGGCCGGACTCCTTTAGTACATATCTTTAAGCCCAAACAATGACATCTAATTGAGAGGCAGACAAAATGATCAATCAGAGAAATATTTGACAGAATGAATCAGTGATATGACACACCGAACTCTCAGGAGGAAAGCTACTTAAGAGCAGCACAGGGAGAGAGCTGTCAGTTCACTCAGTTTGGTCAGTCTGCTGGGAATCAGTTCAGTCAGCGGGATTTGTGCAGTGTAGGTCAGCAAAGGCAGTTAAAGCCAGAGAATAAGAAGCAGCCCCAAGATTAGAACAGAAATTGCCAGAGTTAGTTTGAGACCTAACAGAGCAATTCAGTGAGAAGCTGCGAAAAGCCAGATTGAATCAGTCAACTTGGAGAGGAGTTTGAGCCCGGACAGCTGTATTAAACTAGTCAGTCAGAGCTGAGAACGAACTATAAAGTGTGAGCTTATTCAACAGTAAGCCTCCAAGATGACAATTACATCTGGTGAATAAAAGTGACGTTTACACCTTAGGAATTGCCAAACAGGAAATGAGCCGAGACAATGCCCATTCTTCCTGCTACAGCAATACCTTGTCACCTCTTTATTCAGCACACAGCATGCTCGCCATTCTTCTCTCCACACCCATGGCATACTCTGTTGTATTGGAATGCCCTGATCCTAGATTTCCTGTAAGAACCATAGTGCCATATCTAAATATGGTCTTAGATTTCCCATGGAGAGTCCCAGACAAAGAAATACCTTATTGACCGTTCTTTCATGTGGAATGACTGAGTCAGCAGGAAGCACTTCTAAGCACTGTAACTTCGGTGAAATGGGTCTAGGAAAGAGGAGTGGCCAGGCACAGTTTACCATGTCCTCTAGAACTCTATGCATCCAGACACTGGAGCTATAGTAGCCCAAGACTGTCTGCATCATTTTAATTGAAAGTGCTCTCTTTTCTTGCCGTGTTGAGTGTGAGAGAAAACTGAATGGGACAGGAGCAGAAAGACCCACTTTGCTTTTTGCGATATTTGATACAGTATTGTTAGACTCTAGTTTCCAATGGCTCTAAAATAGAAAATAAAGGGAGCTTGAGATGGAAAGTGGAATGTATGTGTATGGAATATGTGCGTAACTCTAGTTTTTACTGTCTCTGTCAAATGGATCAGGCGGAAAGACAATTCAGTGCCACCATTTGACTATCACAGGCAATGTTAACCGGAGCAGTCTACATAAGCTAGAAAATGTGCAGCTAATAACTGGACCTAATGTAAACCTTGACAGAATTAGTTAACAATTTTCTACCCTCTTTCAATCAGCCTTTTCCTTGAAGAAAACTCATTACTCCAACCAAGATGCTGCATCCTCAAAAACTCATTGAACCAACTTTTGAACCTATATTGGTTATTTTTAGTTGAACAGAGAAACATGAACATAACAAAAAGGAGTGTTTAATTGAATGATATTCATTAAATAGGCACTGCCCTTTTAGCTCTTTATCTGAATTAGATAGGTAGGTAGATAGATAGATAGATAGATAGATAGATAGATAGATAGATAGATAGATAGATAGACAGACAGACAGATGATAGGTAGGTTATAGATGATAAGTACACAGTTGATAGTAGATATTTTTATATAGATAAAAGTTAAATGTATGTATACCTTAGATATCAATTCACATAAAGGGCTAATAAGGTATAGAACAAAGAATAATATCTACTCTAAGACATAAATTTTTCTTTCATAACTTTCATTTGTGTATATTGAATACATGAATGTATATGTGTTTGCACATGTATGTGCACAAATGTGTATGTGGGTGGAGAATTAAGGTTGCTATCAGGAAGTGTCATCCATAACTGCATCACCTTAGACTTCAAGCACAGTTTATCAATCGGAACCAGAGCTGCCTGTTCTTTCCAGTCTCTCTCACCAGCTTGCTCTCAGGATCCCCTGTCTTGGCCTTTTGAGACTAGAATTTATATAGGCTCTGTGGGTCTAAACTTTGAGTCTCTGGCTTGCATGAGAAGTACTATAACCACTAAATAATTTTCCCAGTCCTAAAACCTTTTTTAATATGGAGAAAGAATGAATAGTCTAAGGGAATTTGTTCCAATACCATCTGCCATTATTTATTTCATAGTCCTTTGTGAAAATGCAGCATTCCCATTTAGATCTATATCTATGGA
The DNA here is from genome assembly GCF_011064425.1 of Rattus rattus. NCBI lineage: Eukaryota > Metazoa > Chordata > Mammalia > Rodentia > Muridae > Rattus > Rattus rattus. The sequence goes on along the minus strand of NC_046168.1, from coordinate 27,966,935 downwards.
AACGATAAACCGAAGCAAGTATCTCCTTGAAATTATCAAGTTACAGGAGGCAGAGAAACCTTCCCATAAATTGTTTTTTTGGCACTTCTTGCTAAATCACCTTTACAAAGAACCCACCACGAGTCTTAAATTTTGTTGAAACATTGTCAAATTTAGAATGTTTCAACCTGCGGTGGTGTGCTTCACAGGACTGTGTTTAGAGACTATTTGGAAGAAGGTGAAAATACTCAGGAAAACACACTTGCTAAAGGCAGGCCTCAAGCCAGCCTTCTTGAGAAATTCAACTCCAGGATGAATTCATTGTCTTCAAGTCAGTTCCTACCTGCAGAACTTTATGCTGTATCATAGGGATATTTGTGAGCCAGCCTCCTACACTGGGCACTTGCTGCTTATGGTAGAGTTTCCCAGGGTCTTTGGGAAATAAGACAATATTTCCAGCAGTTCTCAAAACCATGTCAAGGAGTTCCTGCCCCTGAACAAGGACTTTAACTTCCTTTTCTTGGAACTTAGAGAAGCTAGAATTGAAGGTTTGGTTTTTTAGTGTTTACATTCTGAAAGCAAGACTAGTGTTCCCATAGGAAAATGAGTAAGTTGTATTCTGTATCAAGATATATTTTATCTGTTTCTTAGTTACTATTTTTATCAATAAGCCTTTAAGTAAATTTTCATAAAATTTATTTTTACTTCTTAATTTATCATACTTAAGAAATGAGTTTTGAAGGGTATTTTCATGCATGTGTGTCATTTTTTATTATTGTTTGTCCCTCCTTCAATATCCATTTTCCCTGTCTTCCCTTCCTTAATACCTCTGTGCCTTCCTTCATTCTTATATCCCTTTCTAAGTTTATGACCCATACTCATAATTAAAAATATACATTAATCAACGTAAAGTTCCACATATGGGCAAAAACATGTGGTGTTTGTATATTTTGAGTTTAGCTTATTTCACTTAACGTAACTCTTGTTCTTCCATTTCTGCTGCCAAGTGTCATGATCTCATTTTTCTCTATAGCTGATCAAAATTCCAGTGTTTATATATACCGTTGTTCCTGTGCTGAGGGCAGTCTTTCTAAAATGCTGAGCCTCCTTTCAACTTTCCTATAAAATATAAAGTAGAAGAGAAGAAGCAGTAACCTTAGAGGCAAGAACAACATTGGAAGCAGAAAAAAACAAAGAATCCTCAAGAGAAAATGTAGCAAGAGGGCTAGGGTAGGAATACAGGGTTGTGTATCCCTCTTTACATAGCCTTCATCCATGGCCAGGTTTCAAGTCAATTAAAAAGACTAGGGTGGGGACAAAGGGTTTCATATCACTCTTTAGCTAACCTTCATCCATGGTCAGGCTTCAGGTTAGTTAAGATTTGATTCTTAGAGTTTCTTCATTACTGTTGTGTAATTCATTATGTTGGGTACTTGGAAATAAAATAAGACATAGCCGTTGACCTAAAGAGGCCAAATAATTGAGATTAGGCCATTCTCAAGGCCATTTTACATGCCATACTATCAATATGGTACCTATTAACGTTAACATTCATAATTAAACCTCATCTAATCTATAATCAGCTTTCTACTCTTCTACCCTTATGGATCAGAAAGCAGGTAAGGACCATGGAGAGGGAGAGTGAAGATGTAATAAGGTCTTGTGAAAAATAGCTGTTCCTGTGTTAATGTATCTTAATGGAGGCAAGAAATTGTCTGCAGGAAACTTTCTTGGCTTCTGAAAACTCACAGGCTTCAGCAGAAACCAGCAGCTTCCAGATGGGTCATTTGACTTGATTTTGAAGAAATTATTCAGTTGTTTCCAGCTAATGGAGATGCTGTGCCACTGGCTGCCTTTGCAAGGCCATACCATCAAATAACTTACTGGCTGAATCCATGTGAGGTGTAGGGCCATTTGGGAAGCATGGCATTAGTCACAAACTTCTATGCTTGATTTGGTCCCATTCTGAATTGTGACTAGTAGTTGATTTGTTGATGGAGTTGATAACTTATTCAAGGTTAGTGCCTGTTGGCGGCTGTGTGAACTTCTGATTTTAGAAACTAAAACGTCTTTGCTTCTAGTTGAATTCACCATCGAAAGTCATACATTCTCACTGGAATGTGCATGCCTAGCCATGCCCTGGATTACAAACAACTCTCCTGGAGAAGCCTTACAGTTTAGAGGGACGTGATATCCCTGTCAAATGTCTCAACTTCCCAAATCTTTTCTATAGAACATTAGCGTCCTGATATGTAAAATGAAATACCACTGGCAACAGGATTTACTGCTTTGATGAGTGCAGTAAACCTAATTACATATAATATATATAATAGGATTATTCTCTATAGTTCTCAACACCTTGAATAAGACAGTGAATTACTTTTCAGATTAGAGCCCTACCTCAGATTTTTAGTAACCTTGACCTTAAGCAAGGTGGTGAATCCTTTTCTTCTAGTATACAAATTGTTTCCTTATAGTACCTTGCCAGATACACTTTGTGTTTGTTGATTTTCTTCATCTTCTCAGTCCTGATAACGCACCTGCACCCTTCACCCCCAGTACCAATTCTCCACTTTCATGTGTCATGTACACTGTTGTCTTCTCCTCCTTCCTCGACATGTCTCTTTCCTCTATCATGTTCTCCTCCCTAGGTTCATAGTTTATATTTACTGTCACAGCCACTTGGACATACCAACAAGCATTAAAAGTGAAGATCTGCTCATGCTTTATTTAATCTTTCTGTTTTTGTTTGATTTCTCTTGTTGCGAAAAAACAGCAGCAAAGCAACACAGAGAGCACGGGGTTTATTTGGCTTCTGTGTCTGGGGTCGCAGTCCAACACTGAGTGAAGTCAGTGCCAGAGCTCAAGCATGAACTGAAGCAGAAACTGTGAAGGAGCATATCTTACCCCTTCCTCCCTGGCTGGCTCTCTGCCTCCTATTCAGCCAGCTTGCTTTCTTCTCTGTTTATTTTATTTTAGAGATTATAATAGAATTCCACCATTTCTCCCTTCTCTTGCCTCCAAAATCTCCCATATATCCATTTCTGTTCTTTTCAATTTATGAACTTCTTTTTTTATCTTCTGTTCCTACATGTTCATATGTACATATACATTTCTAAATATCATCCATTAAGTCTGTATAATGGTACTTGTGTGTTTCGGAGATGATAATTTGCTATCAGATAACCTACTGGTGTGCAGTTCCCTGGGAAGACAGCTCCTCTCATTTTCAGCATGTCTTAGTTGCCTGTAGTTGTTTGTGTAGGACTGAGTGAGGCCTTATAGTCTTTCTCCATCATTTAGGCATGTCTGTTGCTGTTGATCTTGTTCAGCTCATGTTTAGGTAGTCTCGTTGGTAAGCTTCTATAGGTGAAGTTTCTGCCACCAGTAGGAAATAGAATTTCACAGCAAACGCCCTAATTCTCTGGCTCTAAGAAATCCTCTCTGTCCTGTCATTTTCAATGTCCCCTGAGCCATAGGCACAAGACTTACTTTGTAGATGTGTATCCATTTAGACTGGGGTTCACAAGTTTGCATTTTGGTTGGTATGATTTCTGTAATGTTTTTGAATGTTGCAAAGAGAAGAGTCCTTTATGAGAGGTAATGACTAAGCTTATCTGTGGGTATAAGGACAAATATTTCAGCTCGAGATGGCCTAACTAAAGATGTGTTGCCCACAATGACCCGAGTTCTCCTATATCATTTTGCAATATAGAAAATGTCTCCACAGACATACCCACAGTCCTATATGAACTGGGAAATTTCTCAGTTGACATTCTCTCTTCCAAGGTAATTCTAGGTTTGTATCAGCTTGGCAATAAAAACTAATCAAAGACATTTTCCAGTGAGTGATTTAGCTATCCGTAAAATAAAGATACAAAGACGTAGAGTACAAGATTTGTCAGTGGTAACCAAACCCTGGAAGCAATGATGCGTGTCATTTGTTTGGAGATGTATTTAGTACTGCTCTGCTCCTACATCTTCACTATTTAAATTACGTCTCTGATGACATACAAAATATAGGTGCAATTTTAATGTACACATACAGCTGAAGGATTGCTGTTAGTTTTAACTCTATTTAATCACTATTCTATTAGCCATCCCATCGAGTCGCACAGCAAATCATTAGGAAAGACCTGACTACTTCATTCTATTTTTAATGTGACCTTAGTATTATTCTCTGCTGGCCATTGATTTTTCTATTGGAATTTTATAGACCTTTAAATGGTCCTGCACTAATGACACCAATGTGTTTTAAAATATTGAAAAGGTAAACCCCTGCCCTGTGTGTTCAATGCATATTGTTGCTGAGAGGAGGAATTTCAGCCCTTGATCTCACTGCCCTTTGATCTCACATTACAGTGATTTGAGCTGCCTGGCTGACTACTCAAGAGCTATCAGGATATCTGAGCTCTGAATTCCCAGCCATTTACCATGTTTATTGTCACACCATCCATCTTCTTCAGAGTACAATAAATATCTCTGTAGAGGTCACTGTCTTGGACATTGTTCAAGTGTTAGTTTCAAACCAAAAAGAACTTGAAGTAAATCACACCTTTTGTGGGCATCTGAATCTTTCCAGCCTGTTCCATCACAAAGCATATTTCTGGCATGGAGGAGACTTTTTACAATTCTTCTAATATTCCTCCGCAAGCATGCCCTTTGGAAAGAAGAACAAAATATGATTATCACTAAGAAATATGAGATTCATGTCTTTACGACATCTCTTTAAAACAGGCATTTGTAGTTTCAGAGTTACCCTGAGCAGGTTCCAAAGCTGGTGACAATATTTTTGGGCAGGGGATACTGAATTATGTATAGAAATAAGGTTTAAATATATCCAATTGTTTCTTATTAGGCATATGTGATGTCCAAGGTGGGTCACCCCTTGACCAGTGACATGAACACCGTAGTTTCAGTCAGTGTGCAGCAAGTGGTTATGACTTATAAGCACACAGGTTACGTCAATCACAAAGTGTTGCATAACACATGTCAAGCTCATAAGCCAAGCTCCATCATGTAGCACAGTTTCTATGCTCAAAGATGAAAGAGAATTTAAGGCAACAGACAAAACCTGATGCGTATGGCAAGTGCTATAGGAACTAGAAGAAGAGGAGGAGGACATAATAATTGGTTGTTACTTGGTAGGCATTCAAAGACTGTTGGGTATCAACCCATGGAGACAATGCTGAGACCATCCCTAGGGATGCTAGATGTCCAGATAACGCCGCCTACCTACTAAAAGATGGTAAACTGAAGTTTTAAAACGGCGCCTGGGTCCTGGACAGAACAATGCTGTCACCATTAGCTGATGGACAAAAGGTTAAGTTGTGATCTTAATGCCTTGCGCTGTGAAATGTTTTAGGGTAAAGACTGTAAAGCCTTTCCAACCAACAGCAGTAGTTAACTACCATAATACCTGCTCTTAATTCTGCTTCTCGTCAGGGCTCCCTGTTAATTTATCTGTGTTCCTATGTGAAGCTTGTGTAACCACCTGAACCGAGAAAGTAGGACTTCTCAGCCATCATTAACAATTGCCCACAACAGACACTCAGCCTACATTGAAGGAATCAGAGTCCTGCAAGTAAATGCATCCAGCAATCGTTTTATTGAGAGGAGTAAAATTATGAATGAGCAAACATCTAATTTTGTATGTTGATTTTTTTTTTCAGGAAACAAATTCCTAAACATTGGCTTGTATTGAAAAGTGAATAGATAAACAGTTTTGCAGTGACCTGAAGGCTTGGATAGAGAGAATAAATAAATTATTGACACATGAGGAGTAGACAATTCTCCATCCACAGTTGAGCTTTTCATTCTTTGCGGAGCAGATGGTCCAAATAAAGCAGCCAAAAATAACAGGTGGGCTTTATTGCATTAAAGCCACACAAAACACTGAGTGACTACAGTGCAAATCATGTTCAGAATATCAAGCCTGGATACAACTTCTGAAAATATCTCCTTGTAATGATGGGACACCTTTGTCCACCTTAAATTATAGCCACAGAGAGACCCATGTGTGTTAAGAACATGTTTATGGACAACACAACAGTGTCATGTTAGATAAACATCTGCTCTCTGTGGAAATGGTTTAACCCAGGGCTTTGAAGTCATGTTAATATACTGGAACCAGAATGGATTGCTTCACCTCTCATGGGACCAAACACAGACTGTCTTAGAGTCACTGTTGCCATCATCCGCTACAAAATCCTCAAATACATACTTCCCCCTTTGGTTTTCAAAGAAATAACTCCAAATAAAATTCAAATTGAAGTTCAACAGTACCAAATAATAACAGTAGAATATGTTTTATAAGGTCGGTCTGTTGTATGTCATTCATAACTCAAATCTGAGGCAGTACAACATATTACTTGGTCAGGATTTTGAAGGTTTATTCCTTCTGTTTATGTGATTAAATTCGTCTAATGATACACTTGAAGTTCTAAAAGAAAAGGTTGTTTCTTTATCTCTGCTCCACAGTGTCTCATTGTACAAGTAACATTTTAAGGAGGAATTTTCAGCATTTCAGAATCTGTACAAATATGAGGAGTGGAAAAAAACATTAATTTTACAATGAACTCAAGAATCTTATGCATTTATGACACATCGTCATTCTCAGCTAATTTATATTTATAGGCATTTTTCTGGATGCAAAGCATCGATTATATTCATTAGTGCCATGGATATCTCCAACAAGCTGAGTATTGGTTTATAGTTTCCAAATTTAGCTTCGGTATTTTATAGTTTTCCAGATTCAGATTTTAAGTGCAAATTACACACACACACACACACACACACACACACACACACACACACACACACAAATCATATCTTTACTTAAAGCCCATAAAAATGCTTTAAAGTAACTCTACATCAGGCCCAAACTCTTTATTATTGAACATAAGAAATGATTTTACACTGTGTAATGACTGAACTTCTTAAAAGATGTTATAGGTGGTTTAATTGATTTTATTCAAAGTATAGATGTGTATTGGAGTCTAAAATAGACTCCAATCAATCCAGTTGTTTGTATACGCACTCACTTACACAACACATTTCTATAGGGTTTCTGATCAGAAAAGAATAAATCTAAACATTTTGGATTGTCATTTTAATATATTTTATAATACTTATTTGCAAAAATCTTAAATTTATTTCAGTTTCACTACGCTACTCTATTTTTACTCTCTGTAAATGTGGATGTAAATAGGATTTAGGGAGCTATCATTTCTCTTATCTTTGAACTGAGTCAGATTATATTTGGCAATCAATTAACGATTGTATTCTGTTGTTAATAATATATGAGAAAGTAATACAATTATGCAAATAAAAGCAAACAAACCAGAGCTCAAATTATTAGTACTGCCACCAGCCATTCAGGGGTATTAATAGTATGAACTGGCAATGACATCATAGTTGATGAATGAATATACATCTTGAGCTTTGATTTCCAACAATCTGTCTTAATAAGCTCAAGGCAAATATAAATATTTGTAAGAGAAAATGTAGTGAGAATTGGTATATGGTAGAATGATATTCTGTCAAAAGACTATTCCTGGTAGACCAAAAAATATGCATAGCTGTGGAAGTGTGCTATTACAGTGGTCAGATGAAGCTGTGTAAGCAAGGAGAAACACAGAAATCTGAGAAGGGAGAAATTCAGTCCTTGAAAAGGATCCAGAATACCTGGGAAGTAAGAGTACATGTAGGACACAGAGTTGGCTACTAGTTGTGAAGTCACATTCAGGGATTTTCCGTCTGGAATCAAATGACACCATATGGGTGTATTAATAATGGAATCAGGGTAGAAACTGATGAACCCTAGGCAGCCATGGTTAATCAGGCCTGGGCAGGGCAAGATCAAGAACTCTAGAAGACTGACTAATTACTTCACTAACCTACCATCAACACCCGCAATTTGATTCATGTTTTAGATTCAGTGAAATATAGTTAAGTGTGGCAAGTACGATTGCAATTACTGTCTAGTAAGGAGCTGATGCCAAGAAAAGTCATATCACACAGCTACTGTATAGGAGCAGTCATATGGAAGCACAGTCCAGCCATTCCCTACGCTAATTGTCCTGCATAGACTCATGGAACAGTCCTTTCTGTAAAGTGTGGAACGTGAGTACTAAGGCTACATTCAGCATGGTGAATTTCGTTTTTGACTCATTCTCTATTTAAACTTGAGAGTTTTATGATAACATACATTCAGATATGAATTAAAAACTGTATCCATGTATGTTATCCTTAAGGTGTAAATAACATTGACTGCGAAAGGGACTAAGAATTCTTCTAATTTCATTCATCAAATTTGCATATAACACCTTTAATCTTTCTTGCCTTGGGTAGCTGTTCTCTTTGTTTTTCAATTTTATATGCGGATGAGTGTTTCCTCTATGTGAATGTCTGTGATCCATGCCCATGTAGTGGCCACGGAGGTAAGAAGAGGACACTCTTAGATATCCTAGGTCTGGAGTTACAGACAGTTGTGAGCTGTTGTGGGTGACGAGCATCTAACCTGAATCGTCTGAAAGAGCAATCAGTGCTCTAAACCACCAAGCCATCGGCCTGGCACCTAGAGAGCTGTCCTTATTGATTAAGGAGAGCTGAGTTCTTGAACATTGTTTTGGGCCATATTCATCCTTTCTCCACCTATTTGTGCAAATGACTGACTATTCTCTTGGGGTTATAGCTTTAGTATAGTGTCTTCCAGATTCATCTACATTGTAGCATTCAGTAGGAGCCCTTGTTTTATTGAGGCTAATGTTCCATTATATGATCTGCATTATCTTTTACATCTGGCATCTAAAACAGCTCAACTCATACAAGCAAGGAGTGATTTCTAGAAATGGTGGATGGGAGTATATGAATAATTTTTTAAAATGTTTTAAAGTTTATACATGCAAGATAATATAAGGTCTAGTGATTTTCCATGCACTTCTATGCCAAAGCTGCAACATGAACTTAAAAAGTAGGTTGTGGCTAGATTTCATTTTGGTGTATGACCATAACAAAAAAATATCTCCAAGCCACTAATGATGGAAAAAAGACAAGAAGAAACTCTGGAGAAGAGGACAAATTGATTGTCTTTCTTGTATGTAAAGGAGCAGGTCTATAAGTATTCCCAAGTTCATTCATATTTTCCACTGTTCATATAACAATTATACCTGAATAAAACTTTAAATCAGTACACTTGTGCTTGTTCACATTTTTACAAAATTAAAGAAAAATGTTGTGTGGTCAGGAAGGCAGAAATCAACATCAGTTCTGGATCTTACAAAGCCAACTGGGGTCTTTCCACATCAGTTTCTTTCTACTGTGTTCACCACTGTCAGAGTCACTTTGCTTTGCTTTTTAATAGCATTTAATGCATGTTTAATTAACATATATTTAATGCTCCCTATTTCTTTAGAGGCAGAGTCTCTATAGAAAATGTGTATTTCCACTGGCCATGAAGGAATCTTCCATAGTATAATAATAGGTATGATTGGTTACTAGCTGCTTTAAGAAAACTTTTTCATTTTGTACCATGATATTGAAGGATCTTAAGATGTTTGATTACATTACTCATTCCTTCCATTGTAGCTTCCTTTCTTCTTGTTCTTCCTTCTGTCTTTTCATTATCATTCACCAAATATATTTTGCAGCCAGATAGCCTGAATTTAGCCTTATCTCAATGTATCAAGCAGTATTATAGTATGAAGTATTCATATTTTACCGAGCCTTAGTTTCCTTGTGGGGAATGTTCAGAGAGTGTCTCATAAATAGGACTTAATGGGTGACATCAGTATAGATACAGATATAAGTAATATAGTTGTTTGCTATTGTTAACATTGTGCACCTACTACTTAATAGACACTGGAGAAACTACAGAAAATGCAATGGACTTCTTTAAGTCAGATGTGACTCATTTTGAAACATGTACAGTTCAGTCTATGCTTTAGCCATCGCCCTATCGTACAATATTATATTTTCAGCTGTCACCGTATCCTATGAGATTGTACCCCTCCCACAAGTGTTCTCAATGCAATTTTATTATTTTTAAAAATTGAAATGAAAAAGAACATCAAAAAGTGAACATCTTGTGGCCAGTTGGTTTTGTGAGATTCAGTACTGCTGTTAATTTTTGTCTTCCTGACCATGTAACATTTTTCTTTCCTTTTTAAAAAAAAGTGACCAAGAATAAATATATTGATTCAAAGTCCATATATTGATTCAGATCTGTATGTATAGTGATATCAGAGATCATGCCCTATTTATAAGAAGCATTTTAAATATTCCCCACAAGAAAATGAAGGCTCGATAAAAGGTAAACACAATATAATATTGCTCAACACATGTAGAAAAGACAACTCAGGCTCTCTGGTCACATTTGTCACATCTCAATCCTCTCTGCTAAACTGGCCCAGACCAACCCAATCTTTTGGCTATGCTATTCCATTCCTAGAATTTAACTTGTCATATTTTATGCTGTGAACAAAGTACATGTTCTTTGAAACCACTTCTACAATGTTTAATACTGCTGTTGTGTTTCTGATATTGGACCAATAATTCTGTCTTCCTACACTCCAAATTTCTGAGCCACGTGTAGTTGGATGAATTAGAAGAATGATCATTTGTTCTGAATATCTACCATTGCTCTCTTCTAGGCATTTTACCATTCCTAGTCTCAAGAGATCAATCCTACCAAGTAGCTATCTGTGATGTTACCACAGGCATAGAACAGAAGACATCTTTGGACTTCAACTTCTTTGTAAAACTTCAGTTTAAATAGTTGAGCAAAAGCATCTTTAATTTTCAGTCTTCTCACAAAAATCCACCATGAACAAAAAAGGGAAAAACAGTGACATTTCCAAAACCTCGAACTGTAAGAAAACCTACCGACTACCCCAACATTCATGCTTGTATCTCAAAAACTTTCAGCCTGCTAGTTTTCAAAGGAATATAAATACCATGATGACACTAGAATATATAAAGGAGAAAATGAGTGAATAAATAAAGAATGGGTGTGGAAAAGCAGAGCTGTCACAAGTCATAGAGGAAACATAAAAGAAAAGCAAACTTTAATAAAGTGAAAGTCATATTAGAAGTAATAATAAAGAACCAGAAATAAACCGCTGTTGTCTAGAGTTCTCAGTGATGTGAAAAAAGAAGGAAATCATGTATACTCATAAGTGGTATTTTGAAGATAAATTTTCCATAAAAGAAATAATACTGTAAAGTAA